>NC_068321.1:25372375-25427375 GCF_025860055.1 Xyrauchen texanus | reverse complement strand
TGTCTGTCTGCACTGGTCTCAGAACAGTTATAGGAGAGCTATAGGATGCTCCCTTGCTCCCTATTTAGTGCATTACTTAACCTCCAGTGTGCTGTCTGTCTGCACTGGTCTCAGAACAGTTATAGGAGAGCTATAGGATGCTCCCTTGCTCCCTATTTAGTGCATGACTTAACCTCCAGTGTGCTGTCTGTCCGCACTGGTCTCAGAACAGTTACAGGAGAGTTATAGGATGCCCCCTTGCTCCCTATTTAGTGAATGACTTAACCTCCAGTGTGCTGTCTGTCCGCACTGGTCTCAGAACAGTTACAGGAGAGTTATAGGATGCCCCCTTGCTCCCTATTTAGTGAATGACTTAACCTCCAGTGTGCTGTCTGTCCGCACTGGTCTCAGAACAGTTATAGGAGAGCTATAGGATGCTCACTTGCTCCCTATTTAGTGCATGACTTATCCTGAAAGTTATTCAAATAAAATAACTAACATGTTTTTTTTCTATATTTGTGGAAATGTGGTAAAAGTTTGCACATATGTGCTCACAACCATAGGAGCTGTGGAATAAATGTGTGTGTGTGTGTGTGTGTGTGTGTGTAGAGTCTGTGAGGAATCAACCCCCTGCCCCAGAACCTCCGGTTGCACCCGGTCAATCCACCTGCACAGTCGAGCTGCAGAAGACAGAAGCGATCCTTAAAGAGGAAGACCCACCGAGCGTAAACCCACCGACGGGTCACGTCCGGCCAACACACCCACTCAAGAGCTTCGCCGTCCCGACGGTCACGGTCTCCACCCACAACCCGCCCACCTATGAGTCTGCGTTACCCAGCACCCCTCTGCTGGCACAACCAGGTCAGTTTCCTGTTTATCACACTAAGTATCTGTCATCGGTTGATCCAGCAGCTTGTAAAGCGGGTAATTGAATACTTAGTCATCTTGTTGTGTTTGCAATTCCCACGGTCATGGAAAACCTGGAAAGTGGCATGTGTTGTTTTGTGTGTTTCAGTGCCAGGCGTTAAGATGGCGTCCATAGGAACGCTAAATCGAGCACGAGCTCCAATGGCAGTAACGGTCCCCAATGCACCCGGCCAATCAGAAACCAGCAAGATGTTGTTACAGTCAGATATGGTGAGTGTGAGAGAGTCTCATTTACAGTAAATGCTCTTTACGAAACCTGTCGGGTTATCTCATCCCAAAATCATAAGAACTATGAAATTATATTTCCATAATGAAAATGAAGTCCATTAGTTTAATGCAAAAAAAACAATAAACATTTTTATGTTAATTATTAGACTTGACTGTCATGGCACTTGTTAAATATATGTTGTTTAATATAATTCTTATTTCGAGTCGTTTTGGGGTGAAATGTGACCGAAATATGTTTTCATAATATTTTTTAATTGCTGTTTAATATGATTTTTATTCTATTCTTCTCCCCCATTTTTCTTCTTTTAACATATTGACCGACTTTATTTGAACACACATTGTTTTTGGCTAATTTTGAATAACCAATAACTCGACATGAAACGCGCTGATGTTTGCGTGTGCTTTTGCCGCTTCTGAAATGCATGAATGTGTTTGTTTTGTTGTAGGTTGCGCTGTAGCATCTTGCTTTATTTTCACCTCTGAGCTGCTCCAAACCTCTTTTCCTCCCTCTGTTTTCCTTCTCTTTTACATCCGTGTTCATGAAAAACAAGCTTGAATTTCTGTGAGAATAGTTTGTAAAATGTATTCTTGTGGAAACTGATGCCTTCAGTTTTATGAACATTAAATTTAATGCAACAGTTAATGAGAGAATTTAAGAATATTTTGAAATAGAATCGATTGCAACAATGTTTGTAAGAATGGTTTTAAAAAACGTAAAATTGAATGTAATGATTTTCGTAAAAACAATTTTCCGAACATTGAATTGAATTCGACAATTTATGAAAGAATCTTTTACAAACTTACATTTGAACAATTTACTTAAAAATAGTTTTACAAACAATAAATTAAATTAAACAGTTCATGTAAAAATGGTTTTACTAACATGGAATTCAATGCGACTATTTATTTTAAAAACAATTGCTTTCCAAAAGTTTGTTAGAACGATTTTCTAAAAATTCAGTTGAATGCACAAATTTACGTAGGAATGATTTTCTAAACACTGAATTAATTGCAACGTTTTTTGTAAAAATAATTTTCCGAACATTGAATTCATTGCGACGATTTGCATAAGAATGATTTTGCGAACATGTGATTAATTGCGACAATGAATACAATGTTTTTTACGAAAACTGAATTCAACATTTGTGTAATAATGATTTTACATCAAATTAATTGCGACAATGAATGCAAGAATGGTTTTACGAACATTGAATTGACTGCAACATTTTTCGTAAAATGCATTTTTCAAACATTTAATTAAATGCAACAATTTACATAAGAATGGTTTTACAAACTTAAAATTTAATGTAAGGATGTTCTTAAATTATTTACCGAATATTGAATTGATTGCGACGGTTTGCGTAAGAATGATTTTGTGAACATCAAATTAATTGCAACAATGAATGCAAGAATGGTTTTACGCACATTGAATTGAATGCAATGATCTTCATAAAAATTATATCATTAAACTAAATTGAATGTAACAGTTCACGTAAAAATGGTTTTACAAACATAGAATTCAATGTGACTTTCTTTTAAAAACAATTGATTTCCGACAGTTTGTTAGAATTATTTTACAAACTTGGAATTGAATGCGACAATTTACGTAAGAATGGTTTTACAAACACCGAATTAATTGCAACAATGAATGCAAGAATGGTTTTATGAACATTTAATTGAATGCAACAATTTACATAAATGTTTTTTTATAAACAATAAATGAAATGCAACAGTTTATGTAAAAGGTTTTTACAAACAGAATTGAATGTGAATATTTATTTAAAAAAACATAAATTATTTTGCAACAATGTTCGTAAGAATGATTCTCCAAAAATTGAATTTAATGCGACAATTTGCGTTAGAATGGTTTTACAAACACCGAATTGACTGCGACATTTTTCGTAAAATGCATTTTTCAAACATTGAATTAAATGCAACAATTTCGTAAGAATGGTTTTACGAACATTGAATTGATTGCAATGGTTTTCATAAAAATTATATAATTAAACTAAATTGAATGGTTTTACTAACATAGAATTCAATGCGACTATTTCTTTAAAAAACAATTGATTTCCGACAGTTTGTTAGAATGATTTTACAAAAATTCACAGGAATGGTTTTACAAACTTGGAATTTAATGTAATGATTTTAATAAAATGCATTTTTCGAACATTTAATTGAATGCAACAATTTACATAGGAATGGTTTTGCGAACATCTAATTAATTGCGACAATGCAATAATTTACATAAAAACAGTTTTACGAACAATAAATGAAATGCAACAGTTTATGTAAAAATGTTTTTACAAACAGATTTGAATGTGAGTATATATTTAAAAAAAAAAACATTAAAATTATTTCGCAACAATGTTCGTAAGTTTTTCGAATTTAATGTGACAATTTACGTTAGAATGGTTTTACAAACACAGAATTGACTGCGACATTTTTCGTAAAATGCATTTTTCAAACATCGAATTAATTGCAACAATGAATGCAAGAATGGTTTTACGAATATTGAATTGAATGCGACGGTTTGCGTAAGAATGATTTTACAAACGGTCTACACAGAAATTAGTTCTGCTTGTGTTTCCTGAATGAGGCCCTTTTGTTTTGTAAATTTTTCCCACCATTGTCTTGCCCCCAGTCCTAACTCTAACGTGGCTCCTTTGGCGTGGCTCTCTCTCTCAGACGTATGAAACAGATGAACTATCGGAGGAAATGGCTCACCTGGAGGGTTTGATGAAGGATCTGAACGCCATCACCACAGCGTGAAGCACAAAACGGCTCTCTCCAATCACACACACTGAAATCTCCGGCGTAACCCTGTTCTCAGGAAGAATCAGGCCGTTTTTAATAAACACTGATCCCACATCAGCTTTAAGAATGAGGAACGGAATTATCAATGACTGGAAATGGATGACGGCTGCTGTTTTTCCGTCCTGCATGGATCTTTTGAATGAAGACGTTGGACTCAGATGAGCCGTTCTGCACAGAATACTTTCTTTTGTTATTTTGGGGTTGTATTCACGTAATACATATTTTAAGCCTGTATATGTAGTTTTCATTGTTTTTATGGTAATTTAAGGACTTTTATTTTATGAAACCTCACGTTCGCACACATCGGGCTTCTTTTATGAAACGCAAACCAAATTAATGTGTGTAAATTGTTCATAGAACCATTTTTACATAAATTGTAAAACATGAGCAGAACAAATTAAATTACATAAATTGTTCATAAATGCATGCATACGTTTTTTTCCATTAAATTTAAGGCGTAACTAATTATGTATGAATGGTTTTGTGTAGGATTTGTAAAATCATTCTTATTTACGTTGGGCCTTGTCCATGAAACATAAGCAAAACACAACCTAAATATATGTGTACGTTAAATTGTGGCATTGAATTTAATGTGACGATAATAATTGACGTAATAATGGTTTCATATATAATTTACACCGGATTCTGTTTGTGTTTCATGAATACGGCCCATGGTCGCATTCAATTTAACGTTCGTAAAAACAATCTTTGGTAAATTTCACAATCAAAGGTTTACGAAACCATTTTAAACAAACCGGCACATTTAATTCAACCTTTTTAAAAGCATTCTTGCATTATCGAAATTTTTTTCGAATATATATTATTGAATTTGTCAATTATGGGAATTTTTATTTATGAAAAATGTATACATTTATTTTGCTCATGTTTCATGAATATTGCTTGTTTTGAGGCATATTGTCGCATTTATTTCAGTGTTCGGAAAATCATTCTTATGTAAATTTTCACATTCAATTAAATTCGCGAAACCATTTGGTTAATCATCACAATTCAACGTTTGTAAAAGCTTTCTTTTTACATTTTTTATTTCCTTTTCTCCCCAATTTGGAACGCCCAATTCCCAATGCGCTCTTAAGTCCTCGTGGTGGCGCAGTGACTCGCCTCAATCCGGGTGACGGAGGACGAATCTCAGTTTCCTCCATGTCTGAGACCGTCAATCCGCGCATCTTATCACGTGGCTTGTTGAGCGCGTTAGCGTGGAGATGTAGCGCATGTGGAGGCTTCACGCTATTCTCCGCAAAATCCACTGACAACACGCCACACGCCCCACCGAGAGCGAGAACCACATTATAGCGACCACGAGGAGGTTACCCCATGTGACTCTACTCTCCCTAGCAACCGAGCCAATTTGGTTGCTAAGGAGACCTGGCTGGAGTCACTCAGCACACTCTGGATTCGAACTCGCGACTCCAGGTGTGATAGTTGTAAAAGCATTCTTACACGTCTCATTTTATTGAATTTGACTATTTACAGAAAAAATGGTTTTATTAGAAATGTAAACAAATTCATTTAACTCCTATTTCATGATTGAGGTTCAGCCGTGTTGTCTTATCATAAGATGTATATGTTATCGATCATCTCTCTTCATTGCACTTCGTCTAAAGAGTCGTTGTTGGAAAGGAAGCGAGATTTTCTTTCTTGTCTCTGGAGTTTCTGGGTCCTCAATGTCTCAGATGTAACGTCCCGTCTGTCGCGAGGGGCGCTCGTAGCAGGACAATTCTTAATATGCATCAAAAAAAAGATTCAGTGGACGCCGCATGGACAGCGGTTTTCATGTTCTGTCGTTATGATCTTATTTAACATACAGTGACATTAATGACCGGTGCTGCAGAAACTCCAAGGTTTGCAAAAACGAAGCCTGAATCGTCCCAGAACTCGGAGCCCCCTGGATTCCTAATTTGGGGCCCCAGAGATTCATCATGAAGGAGTTTAATGCCAAGTGACTCTCTGATTTTTGTACTTTGAGAGCTATATGTTCAACGAACTGCAAATAGTTGCTTACGTAAATACTTTGTACACTCCCAAAAAGGAAGATTTTTATATATTCATTTATTGGTTTGTTTTTATATGAATACGACACATCGCTTTGTAAACATTTTCCATGTAAGTTATGATAACGCAAAGGGTTAAATAATCCTGCGTTGTGTTTTCACCGTTCTGGTTGACCAGCCCTTTCTCCCAAAGAAGGAACGAGAGGAAATCTCAATGACGATGAACTCTGCCTTGCTCGTGTACAGTGTCTCACGTCATGAATGTCAATGTGGCTGTAACAAGTTCTGCTTAAGAATAAAGTTGTTGTTTGTGTTTACGATTACAGGGGAAGATTTCAAAAAGGAAAAAATAAAACAGTGAACCGTGTTGTTATGGGCATCATCAACTGTCATCTGCACTGTTTATATTTTGAATTTGAAACGGATTGTTGATGCCATGTGAAATATGAACCTATTTTATGTGTCAATGATGTCACAAGTAAACCGCTGGATTTAAAGACAAATGGAACTCTTGATTCTTGTGTTGTTACATTCAAATATGTTCTAATTTAATGTTACATGTATTGAGGAAACTTGTGGCTTTTTTCCTCAAGCAGAACTTAAAAGCAATTTTGTGTCCACCTCATTGTTTATCATGACTGATTTTATTCTTGCTATATTTGAGTCATTTGAGAAGCATTTTACCATTGGCTGTGAAGCGGCCTCGTAATCTGTGCTAATGGGTCAACATTTTGTCTTGGACTCGGGTTTGAGTCCAGTCTATTAAACTAATGTTCTGGGTTCAATACAAGTTTAGCTTAATCGACAGCATTTGTTGAATTATGTTTATTACCACACAGATTTGTCCGTCCTTTAAAAAAAAAAGAAAAATTGTTTCCAGTGAGGCATTTACAATGGAAGTCAATGGGGCCAATTTTTGGAAGGTTTGTGAAGTTTATAATTTAATAAAAGCACTTGCATGAATTCTTCTGTTAAAACATTTTATTGTGTATTATTTGAGAAGTTGTTTAAATTGTAATTTTTACTGTCGTTTTAGGGCTTTTTGACATTATAATAAGTTAAAATCATTTTTACAATCTTATCCTTTGTCTTGTGGTTATAATTTTGTAACTTAGCATAACGTTAAAAAATTGGTCACATTAAACTTCCATTATAAGATAAGTGCCTCACTGGAACCACATTTTTGGCTAAAACTAGCTATCAAATTAGCTAAAACCTTCTAAAAGGTGTTTATTTATTTTTTATTATTATTATTTTAGATATGGTCTTACAATTTACTGAATACTGCAGTAAAACCATGTTTACTGTTTGGACACATGGACGTTTTGTCAATTACAAACAGTCATGCATCAAACGGACATTTTGAAGCTGCTGTTTGTTTTTTATGTATGTGGCTAACAAAATGCTAAATAAGGACTACAAATACCACAAGCGTGCGAGTGTATGTGCCTGGCGAATCGAAAACATATTGTAGTCCTTAATTAGCAACTTGTTAGCAACATAACACTGACCACAAAATTACAAGTACGACCGTGCGTAACTTATGTTGTAATATACATTTTTACCACAGACCTTATTTTACTCGCACCCAACTGTGGAAAATCCTAAAAAAAGGACTCTTCCAGATGTTTTGGACTACAACCTGAACAGCTCTATATTACCATAGTAAAACCATGGATCATTTTCCTAATTGTGTTAAACAAGTAATGTGACAACATTAAATTGAACATACATTTATACTTGATATACACATAAAAAGCACTTTATAACCGAATCTAAATTTAGCGGTTAACAGAAGCTAAGGCTGTGCTTGGCTCATATGAATCAGTGAATCATTTATATGAACCGTCCGAAAGAATCGACTCACTAAAATGAATCAGAGTGCCCAATGCTAAACATAACGGAATCGTTTAACAAGTTCATTTAAGTGAACCGTCCGAAAGAACCGACTCACTAAAATGAATCGGAGTGCCCAATGCTAAACACAATGGAATCGTTTAACAAGTTCATTTAAGTGAACCGTCCGAAAGAACCGACTCCTTAAAATGACTTGGAGTGCCCAATGCTAAACATAACAGAATCGTTTAACAAGTTAATTTAAGTGAACCGTCCAAAAGAACCGATTCACTTGAATGATTTGGTTATGATGGTTGGAAAATATAACTCGTAACTGGAAAAGCAACACATACATAAAATGTAATTAAAGTAAGGGTAGTGTTGCTACTTTTAGTTACTTTTCTTCCCAACACTGGTGTGATTTCTGTTCGAAATGTATTTACTTTGTTGCTTTTATAACATAAAGAGTCAGACAAAATTGTTAATCAAAAAAATTTAATTTTCAAACTTGTTAAGTACTCATACTGCTGAAATATATTAAACTGATCTCGACTGACAGAATTATGTAACCCTTTTTGATGTGTCATTGGCGTCTCGCTTGCGTAAAAATTGTCAACATAAAAATTTCAAATCATTTTAATTGCAAGGATTTTCCAAAATGGCTATAAAAAAATCATTAAGGCAAATTTAACTTGCGGTACAAGTGACACTATTTCGATTTGTCTGTTTAAAGTCGCCTAAAAAGCCTTATCCCATATATGCAGAAGAACAAGTCTCCATACAAACCCAATATAAAGAAATACATCACATCTCCCTTCAGTCCTACGATTAAGACATCAAGATTCAGAGGTAATTATTTAAATTATGCTCACATTCATGCCAAGGAACTCTAGGAGTTCCTAGTTTTTGGCACTAGTAAGGAACGCTGAATGGTTTTTAGGAAATCTCTGTGAAATTACAAATGAGGGGAATGCCGATGCATCCATTAGGCACATTCTGTTGATTATGTACAACTCCAAACCTTTAGTAATTATATTACAGCAGAATTGCATTCATCATCTAAACCTTTACATCAAATCATGCATTTAAACTTCATTGTCAAGGGAGTTACGAATGGTTCAATATCATTCATGGTCATTTTATAGAAAGTCGATCGCTCCTGTGCCTCATGGACAATCAGGAATCATTATAGGACTTTATATACAGCATGACCAAACTCAAATAAAGGATACAGGAAACCATTAATGCATACATACAAAAATATACAAACACATTTAAACGTCAAACCACAAACATTTGGAAACTAGCGCCTCTGCAGTCCAAAGGCCACATTAAGACCGAGAAACCAAAGCGGGTGAACAAGGGCAACGTTTGGGATCGTAGCTGGGCTTTGGGTTCCGTGCGGACCACCGGGCCAATGGAAAGGAGGCTCTGCGGGATTCTGGGGGTGTTTTGTGGGTCTAGTTCGTCTGGAAAGAGCTCTGGGCGGCGCTGGCGGCCGCATTGGCTGCAGCACTCTGTACGGTGCGGTTGGTCAGGACGCCCTGGGAGAACTCCTGCTGTGCCTTTTGGAAACTGGCGCCGGTGTGACGATAGTGAGAATGAACCTGGAAATAAACACACCAATGGTACGCCTCTCAGAACGGTCTTTAACCACAGATTTTTAAAAACTGCACCGTAAAGGACCAGCATGCAATCTACGGCACACAGAGCGGACAACTTCAATTCAAGCACTTTTTCCACTTTGTATGTTAATTTATTGTATATTTTGCAGAATAAGATAAAAGTGTGGTGCTCTCAACACATTCTACACATTAAAAGAAGCATTAAAAGGAATAGATCACCCAAAAATGAAAATTCTCTCTGATTTGCAAATAAACGGGTGCCATCAGTCTGATGTTCCAAACGTCACGTTTAGGCAGCATAAAAGTAATCCACGTGACTCCAGTCGCTCAATAAATGTCTTCTGAAGCAATAAATCAATAATAAAAACGTTTTTAGCTTTAAATCGTTGCTTCCGCCCAGCACTGTATTTCTGTTTGAAACGAGCTAACTTTCACACGACGTTCGGTCCTGTTGTAAACAAACACGCGCTTCCGACTCCTCGCGTGAACGCGCCATTACGCTTACGTCACTGATGCGTCAACTGCTGGCAGGAAGCGTTAAATCGGCAGCCCTAATTTTGAAACATCATAAAGTCATATTGTTTATGTATACAAGTTTTAATGTAAAGTCGTTTGTGTACAGTATGTTAAAATTAACATGTGTTACTACACGCTAACTAATGTTGATAAACGCAACCTTATTGTAAATGGTAACACTTTACAATAAGCTTCTATTCGTTAACAACAATATTTTACAGCATTTGATAAATTAAAGGTGCACTCAGTAACTTTTGTCTTTGTGTCGTCTTGGACTTACACTGACACCTAGTGGTGTGGATGCTGTATAATTTTAAATTCATCGTTTTCAGATTCAGATGCCATTGAAGAAATTTAGTATTCATGGTCAGCCATTATTACTTATTTTTTAATCCCCAATTCCCAATACTTAGTAGGTCCTCGTGGTGGCGCGGTTACTCACCTCCGCTTCTGAGACCGTCAATCCGCGCATCTTATCATGTGACTCGTTTTGCATGACACCGCGGAGACTCACAGCATGTGGAGACTCATGCTACTCTCCACGATCCACACACAACTCACCACATGCCCCATTGAGAGAACCACTAATCACCACCACGAGGAGGTTACCCCATGTGACTCTACCCTCCCTAGCAACCGGGCCAATATGGTTACCCCATGTGACTCTACCCTCCCTAGCAACCGGGCCAATTTGGTTGCTTAGGAGACATGGCTGGGGTCGTAGTCAGTGTCAATACACGCAGGCCCCAGCCATGATTACTCTAATCAATGAGTGAAAGTGTCCAATAACAGGACGGTTACTGAGATTCAACGAGCGGTATTCGGCTGGTCATGTGATTCTAACATGGCGGCCCCCATGTGCGGACCCTCTCCGTGTAGAATAAAACAGCTTTTATAAGGTTACTGATATGACTGGAGTCGTGATTTTATACATATATTGCACAATTACAATTCAGGTCTTTAGGAGTTAAAGTGCACCTTTAACATTAGCAATGATTAATAAAATACTATTGATAATCGTTTGCTCATGTTATTTCATATTGCATTAATGTCAACGTATACAACATTTCATGTATTTACTGTAGAAATTAACATTAACCAAGATTAATACAAGCTGTAAATGTGTTGCTCTTTGTTAGTTCCTTTAAACTATTGAGTCAAGAGATGTTAACATATAAAAGCTTTTTTTAAGGAGTTGCCAAACATAAATGCATTTGCATTACTACTAACCATTTTGAGCAAGACGACAGACATCACAGCACACACGGTGAAGAATGCGGCCACCACCATCATAATAGCGCCAACCGCTTTATTTGAACCAATTGCCTCCATTGCAGCAATCCAGCCGCTGTGAGCAAAAGAGACATTAAACCAGTTCAAATGCAGTACTGTAAATATAATAGCATTTGTAAAAACTGTGACGGGGATGTTCCATCTTACGTGCATTTATTGCACGTAATTGACAATGTCACAAATGCAGTTGATTGAACTAAATGTTTTAGGTAATGTGTGTATATCAAGAAAGGTTGGCATCGCCTGCTTCAAAAGGGAAAATATGAAAAAAGAGAGTTTAAAATGTTTGAGAGAGGACATACTTCAAACAGGAAGCAAGAGTATTAAAGGAAGTCCAGCAGCAGAGAACCGTTATTGCAGGAAAAGTGACTCATTAAAGAGAGAACTTAGCATAAGACATCTGTCACAGAGAAGAAAACGTCATGATTACGAGTAGCAAGAATAACTGCATATGAATGCTGATTTAAGAACGATTTTACAGGAAGTCTGAATAGAAGAACTGATCAGTAGTGAGGAAAGGAAGATGTCATGAAATGTGGACAGAAATGAAAATACAGACTGATATATCTGTGCTATAACGCTCACCTGTTGCCCCATCGAGGGATGCCCACGCACTGAATGATTGACACGGCGATTTGAGCGAAGAAAATGAAGAAAAAGAAAAAGAAATTGAAGGAACTGTCAGACCTGAGAAAGAACAGAACATTATTTAACTGACAGGAACGATACAATAATTTCATTGTTACATTGTTACATTAATCATTGCATATTTTACACACAATGCTTAAACTACACAATCCTGACTCCAAGACTTTATAGATATTACAGTTTCATCTGTTAATGCACGACTCCTGTAAAGTTGCTTTGAAACGATGTGTGTTGTGAAAAGCGCTACACAAATAAAAACGACTTGACACTCTTCGTGAATGGTTACAAAAGTCGAAACATCATTCAATGCAGATGTTGATCATGTATTGTATTTTTTCCATTATGAATTACCCATAAAGGTAGGGTTCCCACTCTTTTTAAGCTATAAATTTATGCACCCCATCAAGTGTGATATTTAAGCAAAAACATGTAGCAGATTTCAGTCCTGAACATCTCAAAATGATTCAATGACTCGCTCATAGCACATTAGACTTTCATTTGTGGTGGAGTGGTGGTGGTGTAGTGGTCTAAGCACATAACTGGTAATCTGGTAATCAGAAGGTTGCTGGTTCGATCCCCACAGCCACCACCATTGTGTCCTTGAGTAAGGCACTTAACTCCAGGTTGCTCCGGGGGGATTGTCCCTGTAATAAGTGCACTGTAAGTCGCTTTGGATAAAAGCGTCTGCCAAATGCATAAATATAAATGTAAATTTGTTGCCACCTAGTGGCGTCTCCAGATGGGGTCACTATTACACTATATAACACAACTTTTGTTCCTGGGCAGGAAGTGTTATTTCCTAATTGTGTATGCCTCAAAAGTATAGAAAATGGCTATTATTCCCCACAAACTTTGCTTTTGTGAGCAGGACAGTGATATTTTGAAATGTACCTATTTTCAATGACAAAAAGGGCGAATTTGTGTCTTTTCGTTCTGAAAAAAAAACAATGCCACTGAGCAAACAATGGTGAGAAACGTCTGTCAAAAACACAGAAACAGCTAAATAAAAGCTTGATTTAACTTTATAGTGTTTAAGCATTATAAGAACAAAGCAGATCTATAATTTCCACTCAGCCAAGCATGACTTTTCATCCAAAAAGACAATTATAATAGTGTATCAATAACGTCATTTCCTTCTACATTATTAAAATTTGCCATTGTCAATTCTACTGACTTCAGTCGAATGTTTAAGCATTGATCAGAACCCCGAGTTGCTCCCAATGGCAGGCTAGCGCCTTGCATGGCAGCTCTCCCGTCATTGGTGTGTGAATGGGTGATTGGGACACAGTGTAAAGTGCTTTGGTAATCTTTAAGGTTAAAACAGGCGCTATATAATGCATTTACCATTTACATTAATAGCTCTTCCGCTCTTTTCTTTCCATGATGAACAAGATAGACTCACATGCCGATGCTGCAGTAAATGCACCTCTCATTCAGTCTGTCGGTTCAAGTACCGGGTCATTCGGTTTGTTTATGTATGAGAAGTTTCATGAATTCATGCCGCTTCTTACTTTGCATGCGCCGCTGAAGCAAAGCGTGCGATTGGTCGTAGCTGTTACCAATCAAGCGTTCTGCCTAGGTTGCACCACGATTGCCAAACTCACGATTATCCAGCCCTTAATCGCTGATGATGTTTCACAATGCGCAGCCGCCAGCAGTGAACACACTATACAATGTGTATTTGGCTCCTAATCCGAGTCAGATCGTTACCATGTTTTTGTGCTTGTAATGGAAACCTTGCTAGCAACACAGTCAAATGGTTATATTAATATTGTCCCAATTTGGAATGCCCAATTCCCACTACTTAGTAGGTCCTCGTGGTGGCACGGTTACTCACCTCCGGTTCTGAGACCGTCAATCCGCGCATCTTATCACGTGACTCGTTGTGCATGACACCGCGGAGACTCGCAGCATGTTGAGGCTCATGCTACTCTCCACAATCCACGCACAACTCACCACACGCCCCATTGAGAGCGAGAACCACTAATCACCACCACGAGGAGGTTACCCCATGTGACTCTAGCCTCCCTAGCAACCGGGCCAATTTGGTTGCTTAGGAGACCTGGCTGGAGTCACTCAGCACACCCTGGATTCAAACTCAATCTCAAGTCAATATATGTCTAATTAATTGAAAATATAATGCATTTTATGCTTTACATTCTCACGAATCAAAATGTAATTAGATTAGAAAATAAAAGAAATATCCACATGCGCATACATACAGTACAAGCATAATACAGATACAGCCATGGCATTTGTGTAACATTTCTTTGAATTGCAATTCAGTAAATTCTTCCCGTCGTTCCAGTTCATCATCCTGTGTGGCACAAATTAAAGGGGAACTAAATACTGACTTGTGGTCCAGAAGACAGAGACTCACCTGAAGGCTTTATACACGGGTCTGTACCAACAGAGGAACGAGCAGGGGGTGAACAGAACGAACCAGAGGATGGAGAGGCCGAAGTCCACCCCCGCATCTGTTTTAATGGTGAAATCAGCCACACACGCCAGAACATTCAGGAACAGCGTCACACAATGCCCTACACACAACAGAAACCACACATCAAACAAGAGCAACAAATGACACATGGATGTAGCTCACAGAGTTAGTACATTAAATACTGAAACATGACATTTAAAATGGACTATTTGCTTTGTAAGCACATGTAAGATATATTAAAGTCATAAAGAATGTTTTTCTCCACCTATCATATAACTTTGTTATATGATAGGTGGAGAAGCCTCCACACGCGCTACATCTCCGCGGTAATGCGCGCAACAAGTCACGTGATAAGATGCGCGGATTGACGGTCTCAGACGCGGAGGCAACTGAGATTCGTCCAACGCCACCCGGATTGAGGCGAGTCACTACGACGTCACCACAAGGACTTAGAGCGCATTGGGAATTGGGCGTTCCAAATTGGGGAGAAAAAATAAATAAAATTGAACGTCTACTAAAGCGAAACGATCGCTTTTGGTGTGAAAAAGATCAAAGTGTGCGCGTGTAATCGCGTTGGCATGTTCACGTGAGAATAGACACACGTGCGACACACATGGAAGAGCAGCGCTGTCTAAAACTGAGTAGGAGGGACACATTAATTTAACCAGTGGAGTCGTATGGATGACGTTTATGCTGACTGTTTGTTCTTTCTGGAGCTTTAAAAGTCTGGTCACCATCCACTTGCATTTTAAGGACCGTCTGAGCTGAGATATTTCTCTATTTTTCTTCAAATGTGTTCTGCTGAAGAAAGAAAGTCACACACACCTGGGATGGCATGAAGGGGAGTAAATGATGAGATCATATTCATTTTTGGGTGAACTGTCCCTTTAAGCACATTTACATCCCAGTTCTCATTACCAGACCCCACTCATTTTACTGCACCACTGGAGTGGTGGTGGTGTAGTGGTCTAAGCACATAACTGGTAATCTGGTAATCAGAAGGTTGCTGGTCCGAGCCCCACAGCCACCACCGTTGTGTCCTTGAGCAAGGCACTTAACTCCAGGTTGCTCCGGGGGGTGATTGTCCCTGTAATAAGTCCCTGTAATAAGTGCTCTGTAAGTCGCTTTGGATAATAGCGTCTGCCAAATGCATAAATGTAAATGCATTACATTTTATATAATACATATTTTATGGATTTTGCCTGTTAAGTTCAACAAAGCAGTTTGTTTTCTGCCAAACGACGAGAAAGACATATTTCTTGAGTGTCTGAAAGTCGACAAGGTCTCTTAAACTCACACATCCAGAGGTAGTAGATCATTTTGCAGATTCTCTGATGCTCTTGTGGGATCTCCTCAGAGAAGTCCTGGTAGAAGCACGGCTTGATGGGAAAACGTTTGGGTAGAGGAGGCCAGTTGTTCTGTTTGCCTGAGGAGAGGAAGGTTAAAGGTAAAACAGACATCTGCATCACAGCTCCCACAATCCTTAAACCGGAACAAGCAACTAACAAACAGATTTTGTAATGTGTCACTTCTGCATTCATTTATGCAACTGTAGCATTGCAGGCATGTATGCAAACAAACTGAGGATGTTCGGCATGGACTACTAGTGTGCTGCTTATTATATACTGTGCTGTATATACGGTTTAAAGAGTAGTATGTGTGTTACCTGTAGGTGCTCCTCTGTTTTGTAGATCTTGTTCTCGTCGATCTAGTTCAGCTGCTTTCCTCTCCAGCTCCTCCTGCTGTCTGATCAGATTTGCTTGCGCAGCTGCAGCTGTAGCCTGCGCAGACAGACACAGGTCTATTAGAAACATTTTAACAATCTATCATTTATTCACCCTCCTGTTGCTCCAAACCCGTATGACTTTCTCTCTTCTGTGGAACACAAACGGAGAATTTTTGAAGAATATCCTAGCTGCTCTTTTACATTTAATGCAAGTGAATGGGGACTGGGGCAGTCAAATTTAAAAACGTCAAAAAAAGCAGTATAAAAGTAGTTTGTGTGATTTGTGTGTTATACAACCGGATCACCGAATCAGTGAGTTGAACTTTAGAACCAGGTCGGTTTGATTCAGGAACGAATCGTTCTGAAATGTTTTGTGAACTGGATGAACTAAAAACATTGGAGAAGAATGACTTGTACATAAATCGGAGTATGTAGCGCTCTCTTATGAACTCTCATGATTATTAGTTAATAATGACAAAGCTATCGTATGGCTTGGAATATAGTGCATGAGTCATTTGGACCACTTTGATGATGCTTTTTTGTCATTTTGGAGAAAAATGTCACCGCCCCAGTCTCCATTTTTATTTATTATATGGAAAAAAGCTGCCATGAAATTCTTCGAAAATTACTCTTTTGTGTTTTACAGAAGAAAAAGCGGTGAACTCTTATATGAAGCGATTCAGTGTGTGTGTGTGTGTGTGTGTGTGTGTGTGTGTGTGTGTGTGTGTGTGAGATCTGACCTGTGGAGTGGGCTCGACTGACGGCTGCAATACAGCAGGTTGAGATGGAGTGGTTGAAGCTGGGATGGTGGTTCCCTGTAGAGAAACACATCAAAACAATTACATGACATGAAAACATCACTTCACAAAATTACATTAAGTACACACTAAACTTAAACATCATTGAGCTACAACAGTGAACTCATGTAAATCTTGGGCTATAATGATTTATAAAGCGGATCATTCTGGGTCTAAATTCTGATTGGATGAGCCACGTTCAAAACTGTTAGTATACGATGCTGTTGTGTCTGTTCTACTTACAGAGGTCCCATCACGGAACGGATTGAAATGTTCAATGTGATCAATTCCAGAATTAGTCACATCAGTCACAGACGGATCCTGAAAGAGATGGACACACAATCATAATTATGTATTAGTATTATTGTTGTTCTTATTAAACAATATTTATCAATACTAATAATTTATTAAATTACATGAAATATTTTCAAAAGGACGTGTTGAGGTCTCCTAAGCAACCAAATTGGCCCTGTTGCTAGGGTGGGTAGAGTCACATGGGGTAACCTCCTCATGGTCCCTATATTGTGGTTTGCTCTCGGTGGGGCGTGTGGCGAGTTATCACTAATTATTATTATCATTATTATTATTAATATTTAAATATATTACAATAACAAATTGTTATTTATTATTATTTCATGGACTCCTCCAAAACACTTTCATTAGAAGGTGTTTAAAAAGGTCAGATTTAATCAAATTAATTTAATTATTATTAATAACTAATAATGACTATAAATGGGTCTGGGTATCTCAGCGAGTATTGACGCCGACTATCACACCTGGAGTCGCGAGATTGAATCCAGGGCGTGCTGAGTGACTCCAGCCAGGTCTCCTAAGCAACCAAATTGTCCCGGTTGCTATGGAGGGTAGAGTCACATGGGGTAACCTCCTCGTGGTCGCTATAATGTGGTTCTCGCTCTCGGTGGGGCATGTGGCGAGTTGTGCGTGGATGCCGCCGAGAATAGCGTGAAGCCTCCACACGCACTAGGTCTCCGCGGTAACGCACTCAACAAGCCATGTGATAAGACGCGCGGATTGACGGTCTCAGACGCGGAGGCAACTGAGATTCGTCCTCCGCCACCCGGATTGAGGCGAGTCACTACGCCACCACGAGGACTTAGAGCACATTGGGAATTGGGCGTTCCAGATTGGGGAGAGAAAAAAAAAAAGATTATATGGCCTAAATAATTTATATATTAGCATATATTATTATTATTATTATTATTATATACAATATATTATTATTTCATGGACTCCTCTAAAACACATTAAACAGGGTTAAAAAAAGGTTAAACATTTAAAACACAACAGTGTAGCATATTAAAGTCACGAGTGTGTCATGTGGTGCCAATTACACTCCATTAGTCATGCCACAATTACAACACACAGTGACATCATTACAGAGAGGTTAAGAGGTCATGTGACATTGGAGACTAATCTGTGGTCATAATGAAGAACATAAATAGCACCTATCTATAGACAAGAATTCAGGTAATTATGTCCAAGTGTTTATGATTTAAAACCACATCACAGACATGCAGAAATATATGTGCCTCCCTTTGTTGGATTTGATCTCATAGTTGAAATTTGGATGAGATCCCACGATAATAAAACTGCTTGTCCAAAGTGCATGTAGATATACAGTATCTGTAAGTCTCATCTGAGGATACATGTACTGCTGCTAATGATTAATATGAATCGGTGTCTGCAGTATTCATTAATTATGTTATAGGAAGAAGCAATTGTAATATTTAACCAATGTGGGACAAAAAGATCCACTTAAAAGGTTTGATGAACCATTTTAAGCCAAAACCAGTAGACAAAGGGGGCATTCTCTACTGGTTCTCTCTGAATTTTCAATGGATTTAAATAATTAAGGTTGTAACTTTGAGTAAAATGAGGTCTGTGAGTTAACGGGTTAACCCTTTTAGCCCAGATGGGCCTGCCAGCACATGTGCACCTGGCTATCTGGCCATAAACACGTTAAATTTCCTAGTTCAGATGACGTCATCGGAAATCCTGTAGCCACATGGAAAATTAAACCAGTTGTATTAGGTTCAGATTGCACCAACCAGAGGTGATAGTCCTCCATATCTGGGCAGAGAGTCATGTGATCAATTACTCCAATTACATATGGCCACCAGGAGATGGCGCCAAGTACGACACGGACACAACAGCCGCTTTTCAATATCGTGCCAGTGTGAGCTAGGGCTATCAACTGGCCAGCCACGAAACCAAAATCAATCTGTGTTACCACCATCGGGCCAATAGCCCCGCAGCATTGCCCTAAATCCTACCCTTAATACGCTGCCCTGATGCCAACATCACACACCTTGCCCATTTCAAAAGCAAGAGAGAAGCTCAAGCTGATGTATCATGTTATCTAATATTGAGTTTATATAGCGAATGTAAACGGGCAAGGTAAGTTAGCATTGATTACCCTTGGGTCTTGTTTGGCCCAAGGGTAATTGGTGAAAAAGCCCAGAGGAGGCACGTTGAAGCCCCGGAAGTGACTGTGGAAACACAACTGTCACTAGCACGCCCTCATTTGGCCCGATAGTGGAAACGCAGCTAATAATTACTCAAATGACACAGAATGAAACTCATTCTGTGAAATCTCATGACTAAAATCATGTCTGCATGCTATGCAAACCTTTAGTCATTGTTGTGTTTGCATGTGTAATTAGTTCTTATGTAAAATTATAATGTTTTTGCTTTAACTTTTGATTGCTTTGTCTTATCAACACAAAATCTTACAGGTGACATGATTGAGAACAAAACAAATGTGGTTTTTCAGAGCCACCTTATTTCCACCCAGGGATACATAATGTCAAATCAGAAAAATAATAAGAAAGAAAAAGTACATTTTTGGCTCGTGTTTTTGTGACTTTTATTTTTGTAGTTTCTTAGGTTGAGAGTTTCTGAATTGATTCATTTTTTTTAAAGTTTCTTTTTAAAATTATACCAAACACTTTAAATATTTGACCCTCTTTGTTTTGTTTTTTTTATTGTTTTTTTGTCGAGTTAAAAGCCTTGATTTTAGTTATGCCACGGAAACAGGAAATCTTAAAAATATAGCATGTAACTATAACATGATAAATAACTAAAGCATGTTATTTTACATGTTAGCATAGCATGCTAAATTAACTACTAAATCTACTAAAAATAGCATCAGCTGTGTGAACTTTTAAAGTAATGTCCAACGATTATTAATAATGAACATATACTGCTCCTGTCTGTACCTTTAACTCAGTGCTTCTCAACTGGTTTTGCTTCAGGACCAGATTTTACATTGGACATCAAGTGTCGATCTGCCATAGATTAAACATAACCTGTGTTTAATGTATCCTGGGTTGCATTTCCTTTGTTGCATAGATTTGTTCATGGGTTTCAAGTACAAGGACATGGATCAAGTGACATTATTTTTGTTGTTGACGTCAACAAATGTGACAGGAAGTTTTCTCTCCCCTTTTTAAAAATTGAAGAGCATATTTACTTGTATGAGCCCATTATTATCCCGTTTGTTTCCTAATTTCAAACATAATTAAAACAGAACATACGTATTACACAAAAGGAAAGGCTCCTCATTACCATGGTTAGGTCTGTAATAATAAATTATAGTATTTATGAAAAATAAATACTAGCTGAAACACATCTTGAAACTTTAACTACAACTGTCTAATAGATTCTACCTTTAGATTATTTCATATAAAACTATAATATTTTGTCAAATTATGACAAAACAAATCGTGAATCAATTTTGTAAAGGTGATGATGTTAAATGATTTATTTTTTAGTGCATAACACATTGTTGCTCTTTTCCTCAGTGCTGTTTGGCATGTCAGGACTGCTACTGTTTGAGAGGTTTGACTTGACTTCCTCCGTAACGCTTTAAACAAGAAAAGTCTCACTAGGATTGAAATTGGTCACATCAGTTTTGAGGTCTGCGCTCCACAATATCGAGGGAAGATCATGATCGGGAACCCCACACGCGTCAGAGAGACAAACTGGTTCCGTTACACTCGTGTGAAAGTGCAGATGAGAAGACTTTGGCTGATTGCGAGATTATCATTAAATCTGCCTCGGAAGTCCTAAATAGGCGATCACTTGGACGGCCGGCGAAATTGTTCTATCCCTGCTGTGAATATACCTGCGACCCACCAGTTGAGAAACTCACACACACACACACACACACACGTCAGACCCCCTCGCTTCTCTCTGACATTTTCTCCGCTGCATGAGTGTGTGTGGAGGCACAAGTTGACGAGTCTGACAGATAGACGAGGAGGAAAGGAGATGCGCAGGTGAGATTTTCAGTCCAGTTATATATTTTTTTCTCAATACCGTAGATAAGCAAATGTACATGGTATGATAACAGTCAATTTTCATACCGTGAAAACGGTCTACCGATGCAACCCTAGGCAGGAAGCAACTTTAATATTTACCCAGTATGGGACAAAAAGACAAAGAAAACTTCCAGCAAACCCCAAAGTAGAAATATAAACATTTGCCGTATATATCAAAATACATAAATGTTCTTAAAATAGCCTAATCAATAACAGAGTTTAATGTCCTCCCCTTGTGAATTACACACCGGCTCTCATTCCCACAGACAGAGAGAGAGAGAGAGAGAGAGAGAGAGAGAGAGAGAGAGAGAGAGACCTGACCCTTCTATAAGAAAACCCTGCAAATATCCTCTTTTTCCTTGCAAATGTGGGTTAATGAGGATATAAAATCAACATTACACAACAGAGTTTATTTCAAGTGTAATATATGAAGGGAGCGACTCTAGAAATTATTTAAAATATACTGAATCAGACCTCTGAATTCAACCAATACAAATATCATGGGTCCTTCAACATCTGTTTATAACTAGTTGGGCTGACGCCACATTAATCAACATCAACCCATTTACAATTGCATATCTCAACCTTTAACTACAGATTCCTTATCAGCCAATCAAACCAGGGCATAACTGGAACATCAACGCCTTAGGTAAACATCATGTGATCTACATTGTGTACAGTGTCCATATATTCAATAGGTAACAACAACGAATCCATGTCTATCAAATCTAGTTACTCTATAGACAGTCTTTGGGCCATAACAAACAATCAAGGAACAAGTAAAGAAAAAAACAAGGACTAACGTTTCTCAATTTCCTTTCGAGGGGAGGTTTGTTTACTTTGTTTTGAGTCTACAACTCAATATTCTGCCGTGTTAGTGAGGAAACAGATGGAAAGTACATCAGAACAACAGACGATGAAAACACTAAAATATGCAAAAGAACATTGTTATATTACAGAAGAGCAAATACAAGCCATGTGTATCAATGAATCACACGTGCAGTTACACTGGTGGTGTCATGAAACGTGTAAGTGGCATTCAACTGATCACAATGTATAGTCAGGATATTAATCATTAATCAAGGATAAGGTGTTGGAGTGATGCTGCTGTCTAGATTTTATTAAAAATGACTTTTTTTCCAAATAGTGATGGTGCTGTTTTACATCGGAAATGTCCTGACTATACATTGTGATCAGTTGAATGCCACTTTGGTGAATTAAAGTACCAATTTCCTTCCGAAACAGCAAAATCTGTACATTATTCCAAACGTTTGGCCAACATTTTAACCTAAAATCTTTGATGCTGATGTAGAAGCGTCCACATTATTTTTCAACTTCCCCATCATGTTTATTCACAGTTTGTAATGTTTGTTAATGGCTTCCATTATGAAGTGTTACCAGAAATATATGGTGCAATAATAATGTCCACCCTGTATGTCTTGCTCAAATGTATTTAGAAACAGGAGGCTTTGCTGATGCAGTTCAACTTGTGTTATGTGGCCACTAGTGCGCATGTGCAAATGAGTTGATGTGCACAGAGTCACTGGTGAACAGATATGAAACATTGAGTTCCATTAAAGCGTAACATTGTTAAAGAGTTTCACTGTTACATTGTATCTTTATAGAGTCAATAGAACACGACATCAGTGTCTGTCACCAAACCTGCGCAGATCCATAACCTTCTCCAAAGTAAAATAATACACTATAATAATGGATCATGACACGACAACAGCCGAACCCACCCGATCTGACCCGACACTCCATTTCTGTCATCACTCAAAACTTCGGAAACTCCACATTCATTTCAACCCAAACAATTCGGAGGGCCTCTCAAGTTGACTACTCGTGTCTTACCTGAAAGGGATTTACGTCGAATGTGGTTTCGAACGGGTTTCTGTCGAATCCCGACATTTTAAAGGGGTTTTATCCGCCTTTACAATCCGAACTGCACGGGAGCGGTTCCAGAGCTGCAATCTGTTTCCTCGCGACACTTCCGCAGTACGTGCGTGACGCGCATGTACAGGAGACCGCTTTATGACGTCATCACCAGACGTAGGATGCGTTATTTATTTATTAAAAAGAGACTGAGTATTTTATTATCATTAATAATTCATACTGTTTCAATGCAAAATCAGTAATCAAAAGCCTTTATTTATTGTTTCTGTGCTTCCTTTTTAAATTATTTTTAAATGTAAACAACTGATACATAATACTGTATGACATACCATTATACCTGGTGCTGTTCTTTCCTTTTGCTTTCCCAGTGTACATTGTTTAATGTATGTTTTTATAACTTTGTTACAACAGTGAAAAAAAAATAGCAGAATTTGCACACCTAAAACCAAAAGTCAAGATGGTATGGGGTTCGTAAAGAAAAATGCAAACTTCTGGACTTTAAAAAAAATACAAATAATCTTTTTTTATTTTCTTTATTTTTTTAAGTACTGCAATTCTATTTTTCAGATATTTTTTTTTTTTTTATGATGTATGCTACAGTTCAGTGTTTTTATATTGATGTAGATTGATGTAGAAGATATCAATAAATACACACACACACACACACACACACACACACACACACACACACACACACACACACATATATAAAGTGTTTATTATATTGTGTTTTTGAGTCTTATTTAATGCATTACTTTTATATTTTAATTTTTTTTGTTGTTAACTGCTGTTGTTTTTAAAAGTGATATTAAGTAAAAATGTGTCTAGATGCTCGAGCGATTAAAAAAATAAAGTTATAATATATTTAGATTTTTTTCCGGGATTTGGATAAAATCTAATGTCGCTAAAATAGCTGCATAAATATCTATTAAATGCTTTTTGACCGCAGAAGTGATGCGTATTTAAATCTTAAGGCTCGTGATTGGCTGGGCAGCTGTGACGTCACGCGCCGTGACTGTCGACGTCGTAGACATGGCGGAAGTGAAAGGTCAGTTCAATCTCTAGTTTCAGATTTTAATTCATTGTTTTACATCAAATTTAGCCGAAAACAACCAACGTGTAGCGGGTTAAACATGATTGGTTGTTGTTGTCGTTCTTAAGTGTTGTTGGCGCGAGTTGGTTATTTGTTTAGTTATTTAGTCTGCTGCTGGTTGTTTTTGAGCGTATAAGCATTTCTGATGAATGACATTTACATCCATTCATGCATTTAAATCTCTTCAAAATAGACACGTAAATGAGGGTCTGTGAGGTGTTTTATGTCACATTAGTACAAAATGTTTTCGGATGAGCACAAATGTAAAGATGTCCATGTCTCTATCTGCAGTATTTCCATTGTGCTGTGTGGTGCAGAACTATGTTTGGGGTAAAGTGGGTCTGGACAGTGAGGTGGCCCAGTTGGTGGTCGGTGGAGATCCTCAGGCCGTCATAGAGGAAGCCAAACCCTATGCAGAGGTACAGTATTTGCCAAAATCTGCACTTTGTTTAGCTTAAAAGGTCTGGATGTACTTTCTCAAAGCTTGCCCCTCCTTTAAACGAATGGTCCACCTAAAAATTCAAATTCTGTTATTATTTACTCACCCTCATGTCGTTCCTAACCTACACGCTGTTTTTGTTACTGTGGAACACAAAAGGAGAAAAGTACAATACTCTTAATGCAGCTTCTTTCCATTCAATGTCAGTTCATTAATGACGACGCCTGTCAAGCTCCAAACAAACATAAAAGTAGTCCATGTGACTTGTACGCTGTTAAATTGGAAGCAAATAACAACTTAAATTTCCATCTGCTCTTCACACAAAGCTATTGTATGTCTTCAGAATACTTGGAATACAGCATAAGAGTAGTATAGAATACTTATACGCTTTTATGGTCCTTGTTGGAGCTTGACAGTCGCAGTAATGATTCTCTGTATTAAACTATATTCAATATTTTGACTGTTGTTGTTGTTCTTGTGCATTTGTGGCTTCTGTACACATTGCATAACAGACTTTAACACAAAAACAAGTGTATCTTTAAATAGGAGTTCACTTAAAGGTTAGCTTGACTTTTACTTTCTATTAATAAAACAGATACAGCACTGTACCCCGTCCTTAAACTGTTTAGATGTTATTGAAATGTTTTTTTGTTGCTTAAATAATAGATCTGTCAACTGATTTTTAATCAAATTAATTACATGATATGACAATTAATCGAATTAATAGCAAATGTCAATGTTGAACCCCCCCCGAATACAAATTATTTATTATATGATTAAATTATTACAATCAATTATATTAAAACAATTATGAATATAATATATTATACATATAATAATCAATATATAATGATTAAATAATTTAATAATTATTAACAAACCAAATAATTAATCTCATAAATGTCAATGTTTGCAGAGAAAGCCTCCCCCCCCATAATAAAATAATAATAATGATTAAATTATTACAATTAATTAATTATGAATATAATATATTATACATATAATAATCAATATATAATAATTAAATAATTATTAATAAACCAAATAATTAATCGCAAATGTCAAAGTATGCTGGGAAAGTCCCCCCGAATAAAAATAATTAAATATATAATGATTAAATAATTACAATTAATTAATTATGAATATAATATATTATACATATAATAAGCAATATATAATAATTAAATAATTATTAATAAACCAAATAATTAATCGCAAATGTCAAAGTATGCTGGGAAAGTCCCCCCGAATAAAAATAATTAAATATATAATGATTAAATAATTACAATTAATTAATTATGAATATAATATATTATACATATAATAAGCAATATATAATGATTAAATAATTAAATAATTATTAATAAACCAACAACAGCACTGTACCTCCTTCCTGAAACTATTTCGATGTTATTGAAATGTTTTATTAGTTCAACTAATTTAATGATTTTTAATAATATAAAAATATAATATATTATACATAAAATAATTTATAGAATTATAATACATTACTACAGCATTGGTTATACAATACAAAAAGTGGCTTTAGAAGACAATATTTGTTTATTGTCATATTTTTAATTATTGGCTTACGGTCCACCGCAATCCATTTTGCATATGAATTCAACAAATCTGCCTGAGATAATTTATTTTAAGGATTAAGGACACGTCAATGTACACACTATGTTCAGCTGGACTTGTGCTTACTGCCCCCCCCCCCCTGCTCACTAGGACTCGCAAAAACATTAACAGTGGTACTTCAAGCTCGAATTGCGCTGATGGTAGGGAAAATCCTCATTATGTACCGGGGACGTGATTAATTGCTTACATGTGTTGGCATATTTCTTATATAATTAATTGCACTGAATTAACTCATTAAATCAACAGCCGTTATAAATGATATAAATGATCAGATAAGCATTTTTGACTATCTCAACTTAATGAATGCAATTCCGTTTTCTGCCACTAGTGCCGCAGAAATTGCACACTTCCCTTTTAAGAACACCGTTAGGGATACAAAAACGTTTCCTAATGTTCATTCATTTGTAAGTTGACTTATTTTCTCATTATGTGATTATTTTGACCTTCCCAGCTGTGGATGGGTGCTCATCCCAAAGGTGACGCTCTCATCAAAGACAACAGGATATCCCAGAGGACACTTGGACAGTGGATTGCAGATTACCCAGGATGTTTGGGGTCAAAGGTCAAGGACACATTCCATGGGCAGCTCCCTTTCCTCTTCAAAGTGCTGTCTGTCAACACGGCTCTGTCCATACAGGCACATCCCAACAGGGTGCGATTACAGAGAATTTCACTTACGAAAAACTACAATGGTGTTTCTTGTGTTGTTGTAATCGCGTCTCCTGTTGTCACCTGACAGGACTTGGCTGCGAGACTTCACGCGCAGTTTCCAGAGCATTACCCGGACAAAAACCACAAGCCTGAGATGGCCATCGCTCTCACACAGTTTGAAGGGCTCTGCGGCTTCCGGCCGGTGGCAGAAATCATGGCCTTTCTCAAAAGTGAGTGTTTTGCAGCCCAAGATTACACTATATGGGTCTTGTCATATTTTAAAGTGAGTATGAAATCGAAATGGGTTGCGAACAGCATCGCATCTTGTCTTTAAGTCTTCCGTGTGGTTTTGCGTGTGTGTTTTGCAGATGTCCCAGAGTTTCATGCGCTGGTTGGTAATGACGCCGCTGAGGAGCTTCAGAACGCTGAAGGAGACTCTGAGCGAACGTCTCTCGCGCTGAAGAAATGTTTCACGCGCATGATGAACTGTGAGAAGAAACTGTTTGTCGATCAGCTCAACATGTTGGTTAAACGAATCTCGGAGGAAGGTGAGACATGGGACAGAACAGGCAACAAGATGACAAAAATAAATAGACCAAACATTATTTGGTATTCATCCGTTTATCGTGTTCTGAAATATGAATTTATGTTTTTGTGACACTCAACAAGTGTTCTGCCATGTCAAAATGTTTATGAACAATAAGATAAATCTATCATTTAATTTTAATTTGAAGTAAAAAGTGTGAAAACAGAAACTGATTGTTGGCTCCATTTGGGTGACAGAGTTGACAAACCATGGAAAATATAAGAAAAATTACTTGAAATGAAACTATATATATATATTGCCGGGGAAGGTGATGTATGTATATGTAGATGCATATATACACCGATCAGCCACAACATTAAAACCACCTGCCTAATATTGCCTATTACCGTAAACAATCATGCCACGCTCCAAATCACTGAGATCAAATTTGTTTCCCCATTCTGATGGTTGATGTGAACATTAACTGAAGCTCCTGACCCGTATCTGCATGATTTTATGCACTGCACTGCTGCCACACGATTGGCTGATTAGATAATCACATGGATGATTGTTGGTGCCAGACGGGTTGGTTTGAGTATTTCTGGAATTTTCACACACAACAGTCTCTAGAATTTACTCCGAATGCTGCCAAAAACTAAAAACATCCAGTGAGCGTCAGTTCTGTGATGAAAGAGGTCAACAGAGAATGACCAGACTGGTTTGGACCGATAACGTCTGCGGTAACTCAGATAACCACTCTGTACAATTGTGATGTGAAGAATAGCGTGTCTGAATGCTGTTCTGAGATGCGGGTTGGCGCTGTTGCACAATATTAGGCAGGTGGTTTTATTGTTGTGGATGATCGGTGTATTTGTCTGTGTATGTATATTTATTTTTTAAATGGCTACATACTGTATATTAATTTTATATATATATATATATATATATACAGTATATTAACTAATTATATAATTTAAAAATAATCATATATATATATATTTATATATTTATTTTTTAAATGACTACATTTATAGATATTACAAATTACATTTAATTAAAAAATATTAATATTACAGATTTACAAAAAGGTGTGTTTTTGTAAATGTAAGAAAATATATATATTTTATTATTATTTTTAATATTACATTTATATATAAATTATGTAGTTATATAAATGTTAATATACAGATTTACAAAAGGTGTGTTTTGTAAATGTGTGTATATGTTTTGTTATTGTTTTTTTTGTGTGTAGTGTATGTAGTTAGTGTGTGTGTGTGTGTGTGTGTGTGTGTGTGTGTGTGTGTGTGTGTATTCAAAGGTCCAAGTCATCCATTTCAAAAACTTTTTATTTGTATTATTACATTTTAGTTTTATAATATGTGTATATAATTTATATATGTGGCCTTATTTTTTAAATGAACCTTTTCCTTCTGTAAGGACATATTAGTAGTGTTTATTTTAAAGATACATATTTATATTTCTGATTTTATTACATTTAACATGTTTATGTTTTTTCGATACAGTATGGAATAATATCGGGTTACGGACGGGTGATTTTAAGGGTTGTGCGTGTTAATAAATGAATGAAAGAAATAGTGGTTTGGAACATTTGCATTAGGAACATTCTAGTGATCATCTGTTAAATATTGGGCTGACTCGTTCTTTTGTCCCAGAGTTTGCTGGAAAAGACACGTGCAGCAGTAATGGAGAACTGTTACTACGGTTACACTCCCAGTATCCAGGGGATATCGGATGCTTTTCCATCTACTTCCTGAACCGGATTGTTCTGCAGCCGGGGGAGGCCATGTTTCTGGGAGCAAATGAGCCTCACGCCTATCTTTCTGGAGGTCAGAGGTCACCACACAGCTATCCTCTACTAACAAAAGTATCATGGTATTACCATGTTTTTGGACATGTAGCATTGTATTCTTTCAGGTACTTTAGATGCTATGGTAGATTAGTATGTAATCATTCAGTACTATAGTATATCAAAGCATCATGATATTATCACAGGACAATTTTAACACCACAGAACTTTTTATGGGGATCTTTTTTATCATTTAATTTTTTTGTAATGTCAAAAATAAAATCATGTAATTTATATTTTTTGGAATACATAAAATCATTACAAACATTGTGCTGAAAAATACACCACATGATATATTACTATAATAATATTTACTGTTTAACATGTACAGGTCATACTTTACCCCTATATCAAAAGAAAAATCCATATTTATATATATATATATATATATATATATATATATATTAGTTGTATTGTGACATTATATTAAGCAAATTCCCTCTTAAATTATCATTATGGTAATGCAAAAAAAAAATTGCATTATCATGTAATGTGAAATAATTATGAGGAAAAATAATAAAATATTTGTTAATAAATGTATTTATATTTTTATATATATATAATTAATTAATACAATTATTATTACAATTAAAAAAATTTTTTTTATTAAATATTATTAAAAAATATAAAAGATGTATATTAAAAAGTGGGAAAAAATGTCGTACTTTCTGAAACCATCAGTATGTTTTTGTATGGTTATTTTTATTATTTAACCTAAATGGAAAAAAATTAATCTTCTACCTGTAAATTCTTGGATTACATAAAACATTTATGAATATTGTGCTGAAAAACCCACCGCATGACAAATAAACGCTCTTTAGATTAAATCACAATTAAAATTATAATATTTATGAAATATAAATGTGTGAATCTCACAAAACCTTTGAAGAATATCAAAAGGAGAAAATAAGTAATGATACTTTGCTTATTATTTTCATTATAATGCAAAAAAATCTATACAGTATCATGTAAAAAGAAATTATAATACCGAAAAATACACAGCATGAAAAATAATCTTTCTTTAGTTTAAATTATGATTAGTACAATAATATTTACTTTATATTTTCCCCCCAAAATATACATATAATGGGTGATTTTCACCAAGCCTGCCAAGTTCAGGTCATATTTCACAGGGAAATGACTTTTCTTGAATAAAAGTACGTTTATATTTAGGAAAAATAGGACGATGTTTTTGCGTCGTGACATTATTTTCATCATAATTAAGCACATTTTCCCCCAAATTCTGGTTAATGCAATTAACATTATGCAGTGCAAAAAACAATTATTAAAGAATCCAAGTCATCTTCAAAGTGAACATTTATTGCAGTGTATCCTTAATGCAAGTACACAAATTCTTCAGTTTCATGCTTTGGAAAAGGTTGTGTAGTTTTGTGTAATTTCTTAGATGTATATTCATTAATATTAATTTTGAATGAATATTTTTTCCATCTATAAACATTTCGTGACCCCATGCAGACTGTGTGGAGTGTATGGCGTGTTCTGACAACACTGTACGTGCTGGACTGACCCCTAAATACATCGACGTGGACACACTGTGCGAGATGTTGAATTACAGCCCCGCTCCTGTCAGCGCCAAAATCTTCCCCTGCGTGCGGGACAACTCCGACCCCTGCGTCTACCTCTACGACCCTCCTGTGCCAGACTTCACCGTCATGAGAATGCAGGTGCGTCTGACAGAACACATCGGATCTGAACGTCCTGAAGAATATCTGATGATCTATACTCATTTTCCTCACCTTTCTCTCTCTCTAGATTCCCGCCTCGTTGCGGCAGTACAAGGTGTCCCCGCTGGAATCTGCCGGAATCCTATTGGTTATTGATGGAGAGGCTGTCGCCTCCTCTGCCGCCGCCCTCTCTGACATCACTCTGAAGAGAGGCTCTGTGCTTTTCATTTCAGCCAATGAGAGCGTCTCTTTACAAGTGACGTCATCGACGGGCATGACCATGTTCCGAGCCTGCTGTTTACTGTAGATAATAAACATCCCGTGTCCAAACCAACAGGTGAAACTCATTTAAAATAGTGCCGAAAATACACAGCATGACAAATAGGCTCTCTTTGCTCTGACTTTTGCAATTATCATTATAATATTTGCCATAGTTATCACAAATAAATAATAATACAATTATGATTGACATTCTGCCATGTTAAAATCTCTGTGCATGTCCTTTTAAAATATGTTTCGGTTTGACCCATTTTGAGTCAACACGAAACCAAATTCGCAACCCATTTTACTTATGTAACGTAAATTATATACACATATTATAAAACTAAAATGTAATAATACAAATAAAAAGTTTTTGAAATGGATGACTTGGACCTTTGAATACACACACACACACAGAAGATATAATTAACTTGATTTTATCCATTGGAAATTGACTGGATGGTGAAAACAAATATAAAGTTAATATATTTTGATTGACAGTTAGACCATTTGTTTTCTTTGAAATATTGTGCACTGACGACTCGTTCACAATAAGACCAGGAAAATAGAGAAAGTAAATGGAGTCAATTCTGATGTCGTGTTGACTAATATGTACGCAGACATTTAATTGATCAGGAATGCACGGATGCATGATTGCGATTTATTTTGGCTGCAAAATATAAACATTTTAATAGCAAAATTTGTTCCATTCTAGCTTTTTGCAAAAGGACGTTACACCTTTTGCACACAAAAAAAAAATATAAAAACTCAGATAGTGGACGGGGGCATTTTTACCTTTTACTAAAATTAAATCAAATCTGGGAAAAAAATAATTTAGACCAATTTTAGCCTTTTTAAGACCAGTTTGTTTCATGGCATAACCGTTAAAACAATGGAGTAGAGACGGACCGATATATTCGCCACCTTCAACTAATGAATCGATTTTAAAAACTATCGGCTGATTAATAGAACATTATAAAATTTTCTTAGTCGGCACAGACTAATGGGGCTTTTGCACTGCACGGTACGACTCTGCTCGCTTTTTGGGGGTTTTCCACTGTGGATGGTACCTGGTACTTTTTTAGTACCACCTTGGTCGAGGTTCCAAGTGAGCCGAGCCTATACTAAATGTGACGTCAAAATCCTGCAGATCACTAATTGATCAGGGAGAATCGTCACTACCAGCATCATTGGATTAGCGACAAGGGACATCAACCCGCTAGTTTTAAAGTTAGCAACAGCGCTAACAGTATAATTTGTTCACGCAACTTTCGAATTGTAAAAAGAAATGGCTGTGCGCAAAATCACGCCGTGGTTAGAGACGAACAAAAATGTATTTCAGGAAGTGTCTCAGCTGTTGGCCGCACACGGCTACTAATTGGACCTACCAACAGTGTAAAGTTAAAAATGACTACAGAACCATCAACGAAAAGTGGCAGTGGTTCGACCAAATGGACGCTATCTAAACCGGCGAGCAATTGGACGGAGAGCGCGCTGGACTCGGCCATGATGGAGGATGGGACGTTTTGTTACGTTAACTCTATACTCCGCTTGAAAGCTTCACTTTATTTAGATGACCAGCTACTGGAAGCTTCTAAAACAACCAGATCAATTTAACTGTTACACTTGTGTAAAATCACCACGCAACAACTGCTTTATGCAGCACAATGAGCTAGTAGCTAACAGCTAGCGGTCGTGTTATTGTTTTGGTCAGTTTGTGTCGTGTTTAAGATGATGTCACGGCAGTAGAGGGGGCGTAACTATGACGATCAGCCTATAATCCCACCCACGTTGAGGCGGCAGTAAACTGCAGTGGAAAAGCAAGCTCAGAAAAGTAAAGCGAGACGAGTCGAACCGTAACATGCCGTGGAAAAATGCCAATAGAGCCCAAAATTGATCAAATACAAAACCAAAATCCTAATAATAATTAGAATAAAAAAAGATCATTGGCTGCATAACATGGGACTTTTAACACTAAACTAGCCTGAAACACACCAGGGACTCGCAAGAATGACATTACAATGCTCTATATTTAATATTGACCAAATTAAGCTTTTATAGCCTATTTATTATTATTATTATTATTAATATTATTCACAATATGATGTTGGAGACACCATTTATGTGCTGATGAGGGACGTTTCTATATAGTCGCAATTTTCTTCGCACACCTTCCGTCAGTTTAAAAAATTTAATTTACAGAAGAACAGAGGAATAAAACAAAATATCGGCAACTATCGGCATAGATTTGCCGATAACCGATATTTCTAAAAACAACTATCGGCACCGATTAATCGGTAAAACCGATATAACGGTCTACCTCTTCTAATAAGAACACTGTTCAATGGAGAATTGTTCAATTGATTTTAAAGTTAACCTACAACCTAAGAAAGGGGAAGCTTTGTTCCTGATGTCAGTTGTCCTTTATTAGTGACTGTATGGCTTTATCTTGTGTGGTTTTGCTTTATTACTTAAGTCACTGTTGCATTAGCAGTGTTCAGAGCACAAACTACCGCTATCCTGGCATTTATTTACTGTATTTGTAATGCCCTTTTGAAAAGTGGTTCTGCGATCTATTGTAGATTTTTTTTAATCTAAAAACACACTGACCCAAACTTTGTTTGTCTCCAGGATTATTTATATATTTAATGGAGCTGTGAAACTAAATTCTACTGAAGTATTGTGGGATAAAATGCATGATGTATTGAATAAATGAATGAATGTACTGGAACGTTTGAGCTGTAATGGAGCATGATACGAGGAAATGTGTATGTAATCCCTAATAAAACAGTTCTGTACTCTTTCATCTCATTACACCTGCTTATTTCAATGTAAACTTATCCAATATGTTTCTCAGGCAACGGTTAAATTCCTCATAATCATTCTTAACTGCCTGGCAATTACTGGATCAGAGTTAACATTTATACTAAAAAGGTGTGTCTAAGTTGGGAGTCCACTAGGTTTTGAGACTAACATGACCCAAAATGTCTAATTAACTCAAGCAAGCAAATATTGCACAATAAATGTTGACATTGAATAAAATACATCATGCAATAAATCTATTTATTAAAGAACTGCAACACTATCGATATTCTTAGGTTAAAACTACACAAAATAATATAAATGATCTTAAAACAAGTTCAAACTAGACTTTTTTTCCATTTGTTATAAAAGTCTATAGAGGGTCTTATAAATACTGTTATAAATAGAGGAGGTCTGAGTTTCTGATCCCAGACCAGTTGGACGTTTACAGAGGTTTGTGTGGTCTGTTGTCTTCTGTGATCTCCACAGCTTTACTGAGGTGCTCGCATAAACCGCTCTGTTCTGACGGTCTTGTTGGAGCTTGATTGACAGCAGCAATGGCCAATGAGTCTAGAGTAAATATGTGCTGTTGAATCTGATTGGCTGTGGGCGTGAGGGCCCGGTAGAGCTTCTGCAGGGCTAGCACATCCTCTAGAGCATTGTGAGCTGCATAAGAAACACCCAGGATGGTCTTAACCAAGTTCTCCTGCTTGAAGCTCTGGAGTCCGCTGTATTTGAGAAGCTGTCGGGCGAGAGGAAGGGTGTCGACGAATCCAGAAACCCCATTCTGGAAGTCTGACCTCAAGTTGAACTCATCCAGAGCTCTGGCCAAAACATGACAGTCAAACCTGCGAATGTTGTGGCCCGCCAGGAGCGGGCGACCCAACATCTGGAGAAACGTTATGAAGGAAACTAGAGCTTCTCGGAGAGAGCTGGTGAGCACCGGCCTGCGGTGGAGAAACAGACGTTGGCGTCTCACCCTGAAACCCGTAACTCGAGATGCTCCAGGCTGCATCCGGCAACGGGGAACCATGAAAAGGTTGAAAGTGTGTTCTCCACTCACTGCGGCCAATTGGACAATTTCACATGAGGGACCTGGAGGATCAAAACAGATGCAAAAAGAACAAAACAAATTTCAGCCCTGTAGATCAAACTCAACAAATCCTGACCATACCTAGACAAAACTTTTGTGCATCATATAGCCATTATGATTATTATGATGTCTAATTAGGCAGCACACTAGGTTTGGACACAATAATGCCCAAAAAATGCTAATTAAGGCCAAGATACCCAAAAATGGTCTATGTGCACACTAGGTTTTAAAACTAAGATGCCTAAAATTGGAGTCCAAGATGGCAGCACACTAGATTTTAAGACTAAGATTCCCAAAAGTGGTGTCTAAGTTGGCAGGCCACTAGGTTTTGAGACGAAGATACCCAAAAGTGCTGTCTAATTTGGCAGCACACTAGGTTTTGAGGCTATGGTGCCTAAAAGTTGTGTCTAAGTAGGCTGCATACTAGGTTTTGTGACAACGATGCCCAAAAAGGGTTTCTAAGTAGGCAGCACATTAGGTTATAAGACTAAGATGCCCAAAGTGGTGACCAAGTAGGCAGCACACTAGGTTTTAAGACCAAGATGCCCAGTGGTGCACATGTAGGAAGCACACTATATTTTAAGACTAAGATGCCTAAACATGGTGTCTAAGTAGGCAGCATACTAGGTTTTGTGACAATGATGCCCAAAAAGGGTTTCTAAGTAGGCAGCACATTAGGTTATAAGACTAAGATGCCCAAAGTGGTGACCAAGTAGGCAGCACACAAGATTTTAAGACTAAGATGCCCAAAAGTCTAAGATGCCTGAAAGTTGTGTCCAAGTTGGCAGCACACTAGATTTTGAAGACAATGATGCACAAAAATGGTTCTGTACATGCAGCACACACTGATTTAAGAATATGCTGCCCAAAGTTGTGAGGCAAAATATGCTACCTTTTGATATCACAGTATTGAGACGCCTATTTTTCAACCATGAGCATACCTGCATTCATTTCACACTCTTCTAATTGTTTAATAAAGATTACATGTTTATAAAAGCCACATACCTAGGCCAGTTGTCTCTAAATCAAAAAACACCGTACAGCGTGGATTCAAAGAGCTTGAGCTACAGTCCATTCTTACTTTTATTTTGTTGCGTGCCATCTGCTACGGTGAAGGCTTGTCGCATGAATATTAATTACGTTGCGTGTCGTTCGCCCGGTAGGCTTTCGTGATTGGCTGAGAAGAAGACAATGGTCAGAGGGCGCTTTTTAGCTGGCGAATGGAAGAGTCCTGTGATTATGAGGGCGTGTCTTATGAATATTAATTACGTTTAGTGACGGTAAATATAACGTTATGATGTTTTTACGTAAATCACTGATTCTTGAGAGTCGGGACAAAACATGTCCCACATAGAAAAGTCTAATTTATAGCAAAAATTAAGAAATTCATCATGTATGACATACTTACAAAGTTAAATTTAAAGGAATTGTATATACCTATCTGATTTTTAGAATAAACTTTTTTATCTTTTTGGGGAAAAGTTGTTTAAATGTATGGTCTTTGGTTAGATGGTCCATGTTATTGCACTTGTCCTCAGCAAGAGGTTACAATATTAACCATCCCAAAAAACTTAAAAAAAGCTCTACAATTGTGAAAACATATATATCAAATAAAAAATAAGGGGTATAAATATAAAAAAACAACGTATGAAGTGAACATCAAACAATATTTTCCATAAATATCTGCCTATTAAAGTTGTGTCCTCAGTTTCTGTCAACTCCGTCAGATTTTTTCATAAAGCTCTTTAAATCAGGAAATAGCATGGTCAGCTATATCATTGAGGACCCCTTTCATCTCCCTGTCTGTGGTGTAGTGGTGGGAAGTTCGGATCATTTTACTGACTCGGATCTTTGAGTCTCGTTCAGCAAAATGAACGAATCTTTTTTCGAGTCATTTCGTTCATTTCGTTCATTTCAGCAGAATATAATTAAATGTCATGTTAAATAGCCCAAAACATCAAGTAGTCTACTTACGAAAATGTTGATTCAATTTGAAATAAATAAATAAAAATAAACTATAGGGTAATGCAGCCAAAGCCAATTTATAAGAAACCGAAATGTTAATTTATTAATTGGGTCTTAAGTTTAAGCTATTGCAGTTAGTTCACCTCACCTCCTTTTTCTCCGCCTCTTGTGTCATCGGGTTCGAACTTCAAAACGTTAAAAATACTTAGTTGTCGATGTCGACTCGTCAGTGTCTGTGTGTGGGCCGTGTGGTGTGACACAGCAGCCAATGCACTCACTGACTGCATGCACGTGCAGCATACCGGTCCGGATCCGGAAAGATAAATGATTAGTTCAAGTCTCGACTCTCGAGTCTTCGGGTTTGGGTTCGGCCGGGTCCGAGTCTTTCGTTCTTCCTGTCAGTCCCATAGAGACTATGCTGTCAGTACCGGAAAGAGAAATGATTAGTTCGTCTCTTCGGTTCGAGTCGTTCGTTCTTCAAGTCAGACTCACAAACCCATAGCACTATGCAGAGACAGAAATGATTAGTTCATCTTTCGAGTCTGAGTCCTTCGTTCTTTTGTCACGTGACAGCCCTATTAAATACTTAACCTAGTTCATAATTCACATCATTCTTACAAACATGTTGTAGTTAGTTTTTTTATTTGATTTTTACTTTTACAGTTACATGTTACGTTTCTGGTCTCAAATTGTATCTTTTTTCATATGTATTTGTGAATTTCTGTCATGAAGATTCTTTTCTATAACATTGAATGTAGTATTCATGCATTTTTCCATTCACTATGTTTTTTAGTCCATAAAAAATCACCTAAAAAGTCTACGAGTTGTTTTGTGAAAAGTCACAGTATATAACTTAAATATGCAGTTATTTAATAAACCTATGAAACCTACACCTTTGTAACATAGCTTATTACAACACTGTACACACTATATTGACTGGATGTTTATTGTTTGTTTATTTTTTGCCAACAATGCTTTAAAAAAAATTGGATAACTATCCAAAAAGGAATTAAATAAAAATAAATAAAAAATAAATAAGAATGAAAAGGACACTATAAAGCCACAGAGCATAACCATATAACTTAAATCACAATATGCAAAATGCATAGTGCTATGGGTTTGTGAGTCTGACTTGAAGAACGAACGACTCGAAACCGAAGAGACGAACTAATCATTTCTCTTTCCGGTACTGACAGCAGCATAGTCTCTATGGGACTGACAGGAAGAACGAAAGACTCGGACCCGGCCGAACCCGAAGAATCGCGAAAGATGAACTAATCATTTATGACTTCATGTACCTTATGCGATGACACAAAATGAACGAATCACTCTCTGAGACAACTCGGTAGTCCCGAGTCATATTAAAGATTCGTTCAAAATGAACGAATCGTTCATGAACGACACATCACTACTGTGGTGAATGCAGCACTGAGACACATGCTCTGGTACGTTTGACATTTTTTTTATATTTTAGACAAACAATGTCAATATTCCTATGGTCACAGCTGCACCATGTCAATACCATCTTTCTGTTAAGATACTTTTTTAAAACCATAGTGGATTGAATTTAAGCATTTTAGTGAGGTTATTGGGACAGCTAGCAACTGAGGAAAAACTAGCTAACTGCAGTGTACAATACATGTTTTGGCGGGAAAATACAAGCCCTTAGGTCAAATCCGTCAGACGTCAACTCCATCAGGTTCTATGTCTGACGGAGTTGACCTATCCAACAATAACCTCTTAATGTGCGAATATAATATTATTTGTGAATATAGTGAAGGGTTAAACTGTTATTTCAGGGTTTTATTTACACATGAATGCACATACATAGCATGCATTACATTATTTAACCATACGCATCTGACTTGTAGAGAATGGGGAGGCAGTGGTCTGCTTATTATTGTGTAATGTGTAACTTTGCCAGCACTTTAATATATATATTTATATATGTAGAGACAGAGATAGAGAAATGAGAAGCCAGTGTAGGGCTGGGCGATATGGCCAACAAAAATTATCACGATAATAAAAATCTGATTCTATAGTCTTATTCAAGTACATTTTTCTTTATTTCAGTTTGTTTTGTAGGAAAGCATGGCTGGACAGAAATTGTCAGTTGAGGAGCAAAGGAGAAGAAATAGAGAGTACCAACGAAAGAGAAGAGAAAAATTAAACCGTGACCAAGAGAGCAAGCATGCTATGCAAGAGAAGGAAAGACAAAGGTGGAAGAAGAGAGTTAAAGACAAAAAAGTAATACAAATAGACGAGATGGGAGACAGGGCAAAGAGGAATTGGAGAAAGTATTGGAGAGAGGCACAGAAAAGGTCCAGAGAGAAAAGATCCAATGAAGATGCAGTGCTGAAGGCACACACCCCTCCAGATAGTCCGCAAGATCAGGATATTCAAGAATACAACCCAAGAGCAAGACAAAATCCATGTTCAGTGGAAGCAGTGGGAGAGAGTTCAAGAAGAGACAGTCAATGGAATCCACACTAAACTCGTCCAACACAGTGGCAGTCTTTCAGAGCTCATCAAACTCTATGAGCAAATACTCAGAAATGAAACCACAACACATGTGTGTTTAGTGCAAAACCAGTCAAAAGCATACAGAAACACAATTGAGACTTATGAAGAAAGTACAGCAATTGTTCACGTTGACTTTTCAGAATCCTGGAGATGCAAGTATCAATCTGAAGTACAGGCCTGCCATTTTGGACAAAATCTGCCACAGATAACGCTACACACCGGAATGTATTACATTAAGGGTGGAAAGGCAGGGTTTTGCACACTTTCAGAGTCAAAGAGACCGGATGCTGCAGCAATCTGGACACACATGGATCCAGTCCTAAAAGATATCAAAACGAGATATCCACAGGTCACCACCGTGCTCTTTTGGTCTGATGGTCCAATTAAACAGTATAAGAACAAAAATATATTTTTTTCCTTCTGTCTTGTATCCCCCCTACACTTGGGTTTGAAAGAGCAACATGGAACTTCTTCCGCACTTCCCATGGTAAGGGCACACCAGACGGCATTGGCGGAACAGTGAAGAGAACAGCTGACAACCTGGTCCTGAGAGGAGATGATGTGACAGATGGACACACATTCTTTGAAAAGGTCTCAAACAGTCTGAAGAGCATTCAGCTGTATCACATTGCAGAAGAAGACATGCAAAGATATGATACACTTCTGATGCATCCTCTCAAACAGGTTCCCTCAACCAGACGAATACACCAGGTCATCCCACATGAGAACAGGATCCAGCACAGACAAATATCCTGCTTTTGCAGCAAGATGTTGGTTTGCCAGTGCTTCAGCCCAGCTACCTTCTATTTCCATGGCTACCCAGAGGAACAGCAGAGTGATACAAGGAGGGCAGGGAAGAAAAGACCTTTGGCCATGTTGTTGGAGGAGATGGAAAAAGAGATGGGAGGGGGGGAAGAGGATATGGAAATGGAAGATGTAATGGAGGAGGAGTTGGATGAGGAGCCTCTGAAAGGTCCTGAGGGTACTGTGACAGTGACGACTGTTAGCAGCCTTAATAATGGAGACTGGCTAGCAGTAGTATATGATGACCACTGGTGGCTAGCCAAGACCATTGCTGTGGATACTGAGCATCAAGATGTAAAAGTGGAGTTTCTGCATCCCCATGGTCCAACAGCAAATTATCAGCCTAAGCTTCTCACAAAGGATGTCTGTTTCTGCCCAGTTAAAGACATCATAGTGAAACTAATGGGAAATGCATCACCAGTCAAATTAAGAAAACGAGAGATCTACAGCATAGCCCCTGATGTGATGGACTTCATAGAGCGTGTGCATGTCCGACGCCTGCTGCTCAAGGCATAAGCGCAGGTTAGACAAAAATGAAATCTTAAGTAAGCTAATTGAACCTGATTCTAAACTACAGATTATATGTTGCAGTATTGTTGTCAAGGAATGTCAATGTAAGATCACACCCAGTATAAAGTAGGCAGTGCAGGGCAATCACACATCCAACACACCCAAACGCACACACACACACACACACACACACACACACGCCACTTTAAAGTAAATGGCTTCTTACAAAGGAGGAAAGGAAGAGGTGGATGAGAAAAAGGAGAGCAGGAAGTGGTATAGGGGAGGTAAATGAAAACAGAGGGGGAGGAGGGCCCCTGGTTTCCCTTATTGTTTTTTTTTTGATAGTTGGAAACGGTGTATGTGCAATATATTTATAATAGTTTGCTTTACAGTAAGTTCAATACTCTAATAACAAGGAGTAGTTTTAGTAGTAGTTTAAAGAGCACATCTGTTCAATAATCACAATGCACACATATTTTTTGTCAACAGCGTTGGATATATGTTTTTGTTAATTTTTTGGGGAAAAAAATGTTCTTCCTTCAGTTTGTTGTTTTTGTAATAAAGGACCATCTGATCTACATCTTATGTTTTATTTATTTAAGGAATTTGTTTTTACAATATTGAAATTAAAATCAAAGTTTGAAAATGCAAATATTTAGAAATCTGAGTTTTCAGAATAGTGTGAAATCACAACTTAAGTTTATATATTGTATTTTTTTTTACATATCAGAGTAACTAAACGTTATTACAATATACTTCAGAACTTTAGATTCTTGTTGGATTGGAAGAATTAAAATTGTAAACTTTTTTAGTGTGTCTGACGGAGTTGACACAAATCCAGTTCTGAAGGGAAACATGTTTATTTGTTAAAAATGTGTTTTTATTTAGAACCTGTTCCTTTACATGGTTAAATAGCGAAGACCTTTCTCTGCAGAAACATACAACTCTAATTGATATAGTGTGTATTTTTTTAAAAAGTTTTTTAAAACGTGTTTTGTCCCGACTGTCAAGAATCAGTGAAATACAATAAAATGTTATTTTGAATTATATTGTGTAGTGTATATTGTTACTATTTATTATTATTATTTGATTGTAACAAGGCACCTTATTTGAATTATATTTGTATTTTATTTGTTACTGCTTTATTATAATTATTCTCTCTTTTTTTGTCATTACTTATTTGTTAGTATTGATGCTTTGGCAATATTGTGTGTTAACACAATCATGCCAATAAATTGTTATTAAAAAAATAAAAAAAAGACTGAACTCCAAGAGGTTTGCCATGCAATGTCACTCAGAGTTATATGGAAATTAAATAAGGTCAAGTTAATAAAGAAATGAAGGAGAAAATAAAAAACGAGGTTAAAAATAAATAAATCATTCATATTTATGAGCTAAGTCTCCTCCATAGTAGCAGAACCCTTCAGCATTGCGGGATCTGTAATTTCGAGTCTAGGACACCAAACAGCGCCACTTGGTGGACTGGAGGTCAGAAACCACGTGTTTTTAAAAACGTTCATATGTATATGTTTTATTGTGTGTATTAATGTATTTCTGACTTTTCAAATGTTTTTATATAATTTAATAATTTATTTGTAGAATTTATTTTTTATTTTATTTTAATAATCACTTTTATTTTGAAAAGTGACCTTCAGGATTATGAATAGTATAACGTGCGTGTGCTTGCTTATGTATGTCAACGGACCCGTATATTCAGTCCATTGCTGATCTTTTTAACTCACACTCCGTTCAAAAGCTCTGTTTTTATCTCACGCTTTGGATTTTGTCGTACATTTGGAGTCCTGTCTTACATTTACATTTAAACAGAAATACTCAGGGTAAGTATGTCAATCCATATTCAGTAAACATAGAGGTTTCATTTACATATCAATACATCTAGTGTTTTATATCTATGGTTTGCACTAGATTCGATTTTTTTGTTGTTGTTGTTTGCATTATTTTTACATTATATTTATATGCAACCCATCTGCGATACAATTATTATTGTGTTTTTTTTTTTAAGTACATGTTTTAAATATTGCAACCTATGCAATGTCTTTAAAAAATAATAATAATTAATGAACATTCGGAATCTACCGATATTGTTCACACTAGAGCTCATATGCTTAAATGGAAATGGAGCATCAATTATTGTAATGTTATAATAACTGCTTATTTTCTTTGGGAAAATATGGCATAAAAATTGATTGATTGAAGAGAAAAAAAAATATGCTACCAATAAAGGGCAATTCAAATTAAAAACAAAATAAAAAAGGTAATTATGGACATGTTTGCTCACCAATATATTTCATAACACTAATACAAGGTTTGATCTGGTCTAGATGCTGGCCAGGCTGGGAGACCAGCAAAGATCAGCAAACCCTCTCAGGCTGGTTTAAATGTATTTTCCAGCAGGGATATTTAATGATCTGTGTGTGTTTATAGAATCATGAGTTCTCAGGTGAGGCAGAACTTTCACCAGGAGTGCGAGGCGGCCATTAACAGACAGATTTACCTGGAGCTGTACGCCTCATATGTCTACCTGTCCATGGTGAGACAGCAGACATCTGTTATATTACTATTATGATTTGGATGGCATTCCCAGTTAATAGAACAAAGTGTGTCTTACGGGTTCAAATCTGACTGTTCTTCTTTCCAGGCATTTTACTTTGACAGGGATGACAAAGCTTTGCCGAATTTTGCCAAGTTTTTCCACGAGCAGGCCAAAGAGGAGCGAGAACATGCAGAGAAATTGATGAGTCTACAGAACCAAAGAGGAGGACGAATCTACCTGCAGGACATCAAGGTAGAGAACAACTCTCTCTTATTTAAAATAAACCGAGCTTTCCTGAAAAACAATTGGAGTCAGTATATGTTGATGTGTGTAGAAGCCAGATCGGGATGAGTGGGGAAGTGGTGTGGAAGCTCTGGAATGTGCTTTGGCTCTGGAAAAGAGTGTTAACTTATCATTACTGGAACTTCACAAGGTGGCAACTCAACACAACGATCCACATGTGAGTAAATAAAGACACACAAAACATCAGTTCACAAGTAGGGATGCACCAATATGAAAATGTTTGGCCCATACATTTTTATTATACTTTTTTTAATTTTCTCCCCAATTTGGAATGCCCAATTCCCAATGCGCTCTAAGTCCTCATGGTGGCGCAGTGACTCACCTCAATCTGGGTGGCGGAGGACGAATCTCAGTTGCCTCCACATCTTAAACTGTCAATCCGCGCATCTTATAACGTGGCTTGTTGAGCGCGTTACCACGGAGACATAGCGTGTGTGGAGGCTTCACACTATTCTCCGCAGCATCCACGCACAACTCGCCACACACCCAACCGAGAGCGAGAACCACATTATAGCAACCACGAGGAGGTTACCTTATGTGACTCTACCCTCCCTAGCAACCGGGCCAATTTGGTTACCACATGTGACTCTACCCTCCCTAGCAACCGGGCCAATTTGGTTACCCCATGTGACTCTACCCTCCCTAGCAACCGGGCCAATTTGGTTACCCCATGTGACTCTACCCTCCCTAGCAACCGGGCCAATTTGGTTACCCCATGTGACTCTACCCTCCCTAGCAACCGGGCCAATTTGGTTGCTTAGGAGACCTGGTTTGAGTCACTCAGCACGCCCTGGATTCAAACTCGCGACTCCAGGGGTGATAGTCCCAGGCACCCGGTCAATACCAATTTTAACAAAAACCTATATGCCGATACAAATATTTTGCCACTTACCTTATTTTGTCACCAGATCGTTGGTGTACTTTGAAATTATACTTAAAATATGAGGTAGAACAAATACAAAGAGGTACAAAAGCTTTTATCACTGTTCTTAGAATACAGCTACAAAAAATAACAATCTGATAACGTGATGATTGATATGAAAAAAAGGTTATTTTATACTTCTAGAATATATTGGCACTTCTGTTTTTGCCATTCAAAATAACAGAACTCGCATTTTACATGTATGTACTGCATATGATAAAACATTACAAATTCATATTATGCATATGTTGGGCAATTCCACGGAAATGTCAACCACATCATGGAAAAATAAAGCATTTAAACCATAGGAAAAAAATCCCCTTTTAAAATTCTATATTATAGTATAGTATAGTATAATGGATAAAGGATAATGTTGTCGAGACCACTAGAGGGTGCCACTTGCTCGCACAGCGCTGACTGAAGCACTGAATGCAGACTATATTTTTAAACATAGCCTTTTAAGTTTTAGTAATCGCTCAAGGCTATATTGGGATTTTAATCTTAATTCAATTAGTGGATATCATACTGATGTCTCAGATGTCAAAGTCTGCTGGTTTCAAAGCGTTTTCCCTCATCGGTAAGTGCCACTTTCACAACTGTATCGGCTGAATTTAACATGTCTTTTTGGTTTGTAGGTTTGTGATTTCCTGGAGACCCATTACTTGGACGAGCAGGTGAAGTCTATTAAGACGCTTGCTGATTGGGTGGGCAGTCTGCGGAGGATGGGCGCGCCTCAGAACAGCATGGCAGAATATCTGTTTGACCGACACACTCTGGGAAAGGAAAGCTCTTAGACAATATTTATTTATTGGACATTCTGCCCAAACATACTATAAACCATAGTTCTAGTGGCCAGCAGTCCAAAAACACTATGCCATAATTATTGTCCAAAAGCATTAAATACATCAAAGAATCCTTAAAACATCAACAATGTTCTGTTTTTAATCATTGAATTGAGTTGATCGCAATAAAAACATATAAAATGTTCAGAGTTGTGTGTCCTCTTTCTACTCAAGTTAAAAAAAAAAAAAAACATTTTAAATATTATGAAATATTTATTGTGTAGATGCATAAATGGCGATGAGGAAAGTGAGAAACCTGAGACATACATGCATAATTTATGAAGTAGGTGCCTCATTTATTATGCATGCATAAATCCTGAAGGTCATGCTGAATACTGATTTAAGTGTGTGTAAAATGTGCCAGGAAAAACATAAGCTAGACCAGAATGCACAGCTCTCCATTGCAAACATATATTTCCAGATTACTTACTCCTTTTTCCTTGGCACAATATTTGATTGCATTGCTAAAAGCCAAGACATTTTTACACAAATGCAGTTTTACACACCGCTTACTGAATTTAACACATAACATAATCAGGTCATGTGACAGCAATATAGCACTATACTTGAAATGTTTATCATACCATACTGCATACTAGTTTGCAACAACAAAGTGTCATTCTGAGAATTAGGAATCAGGCAACAGACTTTGCGTGGAAGCCGCAGGTTGGTACCAAACAGTTTAATTCTGTTGAAATCCCATGATGCATTATGTTTGAGAAGTTGGTTGTGCACCAGTGACAGTTTGGGAAGTGCGTAAGTCAAGACGGAAGAATTACAGATCACGTTTAATATACGTCTTAGTCCAAATCCGGAAGTTTTCTTTAAAGCCACATGAGTTTCCGCAGCTGTTACCATTCCAAAGTTGGGAATAGTTTAACTTTATGCAAATGAGCAGCAATGCAATGCAATGCATGTAAACAATGGGAGATCATCTAACAGTAGGAACGGCCATTGAGCGCAAAATCACACAAAAAGACAAAAGGTGCAAGACTGGCTACTTAACATCTTTTAATAAGGGAATGAACTACAATCCCATGAAACATTTGGAATAACGTAATCAAAGTACAACAACAGAAAAATACAAAACTATTGATTTGAAGTTTCTGATTATAACTATAGAAATATATTTGAACTTTATTGCAAAATATACAGACACATACAAATATATAAGTCGTTTTAAAGTGTACAGAGAGCGACTCGATTGCGTAATTTACAGTGGGAATGGGAATGGGCGGATGCTGCAGAGCTCTTTTGGTGCACTTTGTTGGCCGAAACAGACTATTGTGCTCTATTATGACAAACAAACATTGGCTGACCAATCACATAGAAATGTGGATCACAGGAGGTCCTGCTCACTCAGAGCTAGTTTTCACGCCAGCACGCCCCCTACCCAACAGTTCCCCATCAGCCAATGAGATCCCAGAGTCATTGGGCGAGTTGTGCTGATTGGCTATCTGCCGAGTCGCGGGGGGACTTGTATTGACAAAATTGACTGTGTTTGCTGTGTTGATTCTGTTGATTGGCCAGGGGATATTTGCAGTGCCGTTGCACAGGTTTCCCGTACTGTTGATGTTGTTGGTACTATTTGTCGTTGTTGCCGCATTTACACTCCCTGAACTGGCGGTGTTCATCTGAGATTGTGGCCACAATGGAGGTGTAAATGAAAACACCCTCTCCCCTGGTGCCCCAACAATCCGAGCACTTGTGGGTGCTGACTGCCCCTCTCCAGATGGCGATGTGTCCAGAGAGAGTCGCAGAGGTAGGGGACAGCGCGACAACAGCCCTTGACTTGGCCGTGCTTTGGGTAACATGCTCAACTCAGGCACGGGGTCAGGGAAGGAGAAAGTGGGAACCGCTGAATGTTCACTGTCTTCGCCCACCCAAGGGAAGGCGGATGAAGGAGGTGGCGGCAGATTCCCAGGCGTATCTGGTGGAGCCAGGACTTGTGACCCCACAAGAGTTTGTGCCAGGGAGCCAGAGCTGTTTACACAGTCTCCCTGCACTCTTCGAGGTCTTGGGCGTGGAATGGGCGGTGGTACGCAGTGGATAGGTGTTTGAGGACAGCTGTAAAATCCAGGTCTTTCGTATAGAGGCATGGAGGAGAAGGCGTCCTCTGCCATGTCATGTTCTGTAGCATTCCGGACATGGTTGGGCATTGGAGAGCTTCCGGGGTGGAGGTAAAGGGGAAAACGAGAGAAAGGAGCTTGAGGGCGACGCCGCAGGAGGGAGACTCGGGATGAGGGAGTTGAGCGGTGGACACTAGGGGACTGGACGCCTAGAAGGTGACTCAAGCTGCCCAGGAAAGGAGTGGAATGGTTGGCCTCTTCATGTTCCTTAATCTGCTCCAGATTGTGCTGGAATTCCATTTTCTCTTTGGGAACACTGCGAGAGAAAGGGAGTATCTTTAACCTTGCATTTATCTCACAGTGATCATGTGTCCAAAACTGACCTTGAGGATGTTCTGTTAGACAAAATCATTTTCAAGTCTTGAAAATATTTTTATTTTCCATTTTAAATGTACTGATGTATGCAATGTTTAAATTTTTCTTTGTAAGAAAATTGTCACGATGATTGGTTTAAGGTCAAAACTGACCCTATTTACTTTCTTAATATTCTTTGAATATGATTGGGTCTAAGTGTGTGTCCTCACCTGATGTCCAGAGCAGACCCCATGTATGATGGTTTGCGGTGTTCTGCACTAGCAGCTGTGTACGGCGGCTGTGGTTCAGATTCATTCCAGTATTTATCTCTCTCAACCAGAGGAACCAGATCATACATCTCATCCACTGACAGTAGAGACACCTGAAAAAGCAAACACATTTTTTATGATTTCATCAATGCTTTCTGTAACAGTTTACATGATTTTTTGTCTTTTTTATTTTATACACACACACATATATAGAGATATATATATTATATGTATTTATTTTTTACAGTTTTTGTTAGTTTTTTAACAGTATATATATATATATATATATATATATATATATATATATATATATATATATATATATATATATATATATATATCGATGAATCTGCACATATTATATATATTACATTTTGCATGATTTTTGTATTTTTTATTTTATACAGACACAAATATATATATAATTTTTTATTTATTTTTTACAGTTTTTGTTACAGTTTTTTTAACAGTATATATATATATATATCGATGAATCTGCACATATTATATATGTGTATATATATATAAAACAGTTTGCATGATTTTTTTGTATTTTTTATTTTATACAGACACACACACACACACACACACACACACACACACATATATATATATATATATATATATATATATATATATATATATATATATATATATATTATTATTTGTATTATTATTTTTTTACAGTACATATAACACATATATCGATGAATCTGCACATATTATATATATAACAGTTTGCATGATTTCTTTATTTTTTATTTTATACACACATTCTCACACACACACACACACACACACACACACACACACACACACATATATATATATATATATATATATATATATATATATATATATATATATATATATATATATATATATAATTTTGTAAATAATTTTTATTATTATTATTTTTTATTTAATTTATTTTTTTTTATCAGGATTTCGTGTCTTTTATTTTGAAAGTTATGCCTAACTGTCGCGGTTGGTTTGGTTTGTATTTTTGAATTTTTAACACCAATCTTGGTATTTTGCATTGTTTTTAAGTATTGGTCTTAAGTCATGTCATGTTTTGATTGGGTCCCTTGTAAAGTGCCTTTTATTCTGTTATTATTGTCTGTTATTTTTCCAATAAATATCTGCACTTGTGTTTTACTCGCCTCACTGAGTAACACATAGAAGGCCATAAGGTGTTAAAAACACAGTTATTTTTGTATGTTTCAAATCCCAGTGTTCTGTGATATTGGCTTACGTGATCCAAAACTAGTGGTTTTATGTAATTATATTTTTTGTAAAATTGTACATATGACACATCAACTGTCATAAAGTAAACAATTCAACTCAGGCAATATACAGCCATTTTTGAAACACTTAGATGATAAACATGTCATGGGTGAGGCTAAAAATTGTACCTGTAAATTACGGTCCACCAACCAGTTTGTCTCAAAGTCGTCATCGTCCTCGCCAAATGGGTTAATGAGCTGCTCAGCCACCTGAACAAACAGTCATGTCATTATCGGACTTTATCATAATCTTTCAGACATCTTTAGCACTGATGTAGTTACATTATGTCAGTGTGGTCAAATCATTATGGAGGTTGTGCTGCACTGTAATTGTGCCTAAATTTGTATGCATAAGCAAGTTACTTTCGCATATTATTAAGTACTTAACAGTAATTTTATTCTAAATAAACAGTTATTATAGGCTCTGACTATGAGCTGGGGCCTCAGCCCAAACACATGCTGTCATCAGTTGCCTAATAAAACACCCCGTGCCTAAAAGTTGTCCATTTGTTCTGTCTGACTGTATGTTTACATTTTCTACTGTTTTGAGTGGTTTTTAACATGCTGCTATGTGGTTGTGAGGTGCTTGCTTACAGACTCAAGTCAGAAGACCCCACCAACAAGTCTCTATGATTCTGGTCCCTAGATAGGGCCACTAATAATAAGATAACACACCTTGAGCCATCCAACATAGAAGAAGAATTGCAGTAAGGTGAAGACCGGCAGGTAGAAGTCGAGGCTGTGGCCTGGATAACCTTGGGCGGGGTCAAGAAACTGCCGACCAATCAGACAAGCCAAAAAGAAGCTGTACACAGCCACAGTTACCACCTACCAGAAAGTACAGCACACATACTGTTTAAAACTACCATAACTTAGTATTAGTCATAGTATTGAAGATCATAGAACACCATTGCCCATGGCAACCAATCAGAGATCACCAGTGAACATTCCAATCAATCAGAGATCACCAGTGAACATTCCAATCAATCAGAGATCACCATTGCCCATGGCAACCAATCAGAGATCACCAGTGAACATTCCAATCAATCAGAGATCACCATTGCCCATGGCAACCAATCAGAGATCACCAGTGAACATTCCAATCAATCAGAGATCACTATTCCCCATGGCAACCAATCAGAGATCACCAGTGAACATTCCAATCAATCAGAGATCACCATTGCCCATGGCAACCAATCAGAGATCACCATTGCCCATGGCAACCAATCAGAGATCACCAGTGCACATTCCAATCAATCAGAGATCACAAGTTCCCATGGTAACTAATCTGAAACCCCCCCATGTACATTCCATTCACGCATAATAATGTATCATATTAGATACAGCTTGTACACACTATTTGACACAAAACAAAACTGATTGGTGAAATTCTTTGTCATGGGAGAAAACAGCACAGTTTTGTATAATTTAAGATCAGGAACTCAAGAAATACAAATCAAGTTTATTCTAATCAAACAGTCTGCTTGGATCTACACAGGGAAATCTGAAATGTTACGGTCAGACAGGAGTAAACAGGCCATTAGTCCGGCTAGTTCTACCTCTACTGTTAGTACTAGTAACATGAAGCTAGTCTTGTCAAACCTGTGTGTAAACGAGAGGCAGACTGATCCAGTCGTAACCGTACAGCCTCATACACTGAGAGCGCAATGTATTCAACTCCTACCAGAAGAAAACCCAGAGAAACATTGAATTGCTCAGAGGGACTCTTAATGGAGTTCTCAGTTATGTCTCATTAATATGGAGCCCTTTAGAGGACAGGGCGGGATTTAGTTTTTCCTGAAATTGTTTTCTGTCCCCTCTCAATACGTTTTGCATGCCTTTGCATGTTGAAACCATGGTTTCACTTCAGCAACACTATTTTAACCTTGTTAACCTGTTCGTAGAAAACCATAGTAATAGTACAGGAAAACGAAAACTATGGTAATAAAAATTATAATTTTGTGGTTATTATGGTTTCACTATACATATCGTATAGTTTAACTACGGTTACTAGTAAAATCAACCATTAGAAAACCTGTTTTGTAGTAACTGTTTTTTTGGGTGGAAACCATTGTTTTAATACAGTATACTGTATCCAGGGTGTGCTGAGTGACTCCAGCCAGGTCTCCCAAGCAACCAAAATGGCCCGGTTGCTAGGGAGGGTAGAGTCACATGGTGTAACCTCCTCGTGGTCGTGATTAGTTGTTCTCGCTCTCAATGGGGCGTGTGGTGAGTTGTGTGTGGATCGGGGAGAGTAGCATGAGTCTCCACATGCTGTGAGTCTCCGCGGTGTCATGCACAAAGAGTCACGTGATGAGATCCGCGGATTGACGGTCTCAGAAGCAGAGGCAATTGAGACTCGTCCTCCTCCACCCGGATTGAGGCGAGTAACCGCGCCACCACGAGGACCTAGTAAGTAGTGGGAATTGGGCATTCGAAATTGGGGTGAAAAGGGTATAAAATATAAATACAATTTAAAAAATAACCACAAATTTATGTTTTTGTTTTCTTTTATTATTACTATGGTTTTACTATGAATATCATGGTTAACATTTGGGTACTCAAGTAAAACCATGGTCAATTTTGCCATGTTATTACCGAAGTTCTCTCCCTGCCCTCTAAGGGGCTCCGTACTTTTAAGTATCAACTTGTTCCATAGGACAAATACACCCCAAAATGTTTTTATAGCTTTAAAATAAATGTGGCATACCTTAGATCATTTGCATTTGGAAGAATTTGAGAAACGTTTGAATTATAATACAAATGTCTTATGTGAATTAAAATAGTAAAACAAAATTGTAGAATAAAATAACGTAAAGAAAATAATAAAACATTTAATTTAATGATATTTATTTTCTGGTAAATAATTACATCTTTAGACATGTGTTACAACTCTTGTTTTGACAAAAGAAAATGGTCCTGCTTACGTTAAGGATGGCCGTCATAGCGACGTCATTATTAATTCGTCCTTCTGATCGTGCTCTCATGGCGAGACTAACAAACCACATGCACGGAACCCAAAACTTATTATGTGGGGAGGGCAGTTCCTCTAACTGCCTCAGTTCCTCAGTGGTCATCAGACCTAAAGAGAGGAGAGGATGTGTAGTGATTTTTGGACAAAAAAAGTCAGACTAATTGAGTCTATAAAGACAAGATTGACTTCCTGAAGACTTTAAACACTGTGGCACTTTAAAACAAAATGGCTCTGGTTGTAAGAGCATCCAGACATGCCAATGTTTGGCTCAAACAATGGCATGAGTTTGGGGGTTAGAATACCTATTTTTCTGACCAATGGCAGCTGTTTGGAATCAATCATTATATTTTGCAATTCCTTTTTTTTGTGTGTGGGTAGTGGTGCAGAAATTACACACTTTTAATAACTTAAGGGTATCAAAGCTCTTAGGAAACTGGCCATAATTCCTTGTTGTTTCCTCTTTGAGTTTAAATACCAGACACCGAAGGGTACCAGCAAAACACCAGCTGATTTCCACACAGTTATAATTGCTGTTCTAGGCCACATAACTCAAAGTAGCCCCAAAATGTTCCCGCCCCAAGTCAATACTCTAGATCTTTCCGATATGTCACTGCCAGGGACAGACCATTTAAGAGCGCCACAGATTTACTATGTTTTTGGACATGTTCCATGTTAATACCCTGATATTCAACAAAGTACATTGGAGTACCATATAAATACCATGACATTTGAAAGTACCACTGTATTATCAGCTGACCCCATCCCTCTACCATACTAGCATCACTAAACCCCATCTTCCATTGGTTGGCAAACAGATAATCCCCCCCAAACTCACTCCATTGGTTGAGCCGATGTTGCTGTGCTGAGATGGTCAGGATTCTCTAACTAACAGAGGAATATTTTGAAAGTGCCACAGAGTCACAGTGTTTACAGTTTTTGGGGGAATCAAATTACGAATGACTTTGCGTTGACTACGGTTTACCTGCCTGAACAAGGTGACCCATGGTTGGGAACCTCTTGTAGACGGCAGTGCTGACCGATCGGTAGATGAGGATGCCGGATAGGTTGGCGTAGCGCACCAGACTCCTGCGAAAGAGTCTGGCCCCTTCATCAGTGCCTCGCACGTGTCCACTAACCAACGCTGCCAGGCGATCCGGCCATGGGATGCTCTCGAACTGACCCCACCAACGAGAGACCACAAGAGTCACGTAGAAACCTGTAAAGAGGTTTTGAATGTCAGTACTTATTTTTTCTTTTTCTCCCCAATTTGGAATGCTCAATTCCTAATGCACTCTAGGTCCTTGTGGTGGCGTAGTGACTCAATCCTGGTGGGACGAATCTCAGCTGCATCCACGTTTGAGACCGTCAACCTGGGCATCTTTTCACGTGGCTCGTTGAACGCGTTACCACGGAGACGTAGCGCATGTGGAGGCTTCGCGCTATTCTCTGCGGCATCCACGCTCAACTCACCACGTGCCCCACAGAGAGCGAGAACCACATTATAGCGACCACGAGGAGGTTACCCCATGTGACTCAACCCTCCCTAGCAACCGGGCCAATTTGGTTGCTTAGGAGACCTGGCTGGAGCCACTCAGCATGCCCTCCATGGTCGCAAGTCGGACTTACAGACCTAGATAATGCTTCAAACAGCATGTATAAACGTTAATCAGACAACAACTGGCCTCAGCGTCCAATCAATTCTTAATGGATAAAATTAAGTCCCGCCTTTTTTAACCATCAAATATCCTGTTTTACTTGGAAATACATCACATTACAGTTGTAAAATGGATTGCGAATGACATTTCATGTTGAGTCTCAGCATCTTAGGGTGCTTTCACACTTGGTTCGATTCCTTGGACCGAACCCAACTTCGTTTCCTTCACCCTCCCGCTGCCCCCGCTGGTCTCTGTTCACATTATATTATTGGGGTTCGAACCGCGGCCCGATTACATCATCAACATGAATACAAGAGGGCAGCTGTTTAACACTGTAACTAGGTAACAACTCGAGAAGACATCAGTTTCACTGTGTAAGGTGAAGTATTAAAGATTGTCTTTTTGGATTAACCATCAAAACTTGCCATGCACAGAACGAAACATGTGTTTGTCTGCCACGGATGCATTGAATGTGCAATGATGTGAAACATTTTAGCATACGGATACGTTGCAAGAGGTGTGAAGAATGGGAGCTGCTCTCTAAAGGTGATTTATTTCAAGACAAGTAGGTATGAGAAATGCATTTTACGCTAATAATTGCGATCAGGAGTCATATCAATTGGTTCACTTGGGCGATTTGTTATGATTGTATTCATATCAGCAGTGAACCGGACTGGACAATACCCCAGACCACATTTTCAAGTGGACTCGGGTGCGATTTGTAGGTGCGCAGGTGTTCGGAAAACAGCGTTCACATCATCCAAACAAACCAAACTTTGACGTCATTCGAACCCGGGTGTGCTCCAAAATTGCTAGTGTGAAAGCACCCTTA
>NC_068321.1:25297375-25367375 GCF_025860055.1 Xyrauchen texanus | reverse complement strand
TGTAATAAGTGCACTGTAAGTCGCTTTGGATAAATGCATAAATGTAAATGTAAATGTATTATATAACATAATAATATAATAATAAAATATAACAATAATATAATATAACATAATAATATAATATAATAATATAATATAATAGATTACGAATACAGAATAGAACAACAAAATAGAATTGTTGCACACTGACTGAACTATTTGTTTGGGGCATATCACGTGACTCGTGGATGCCTCCGCCGGGTCATGTGACGTGTGATTGACAGCTGGACATTTTTCATGCTCAATCTCGGAGGAAAGTCTGTCAAACTCTTCCGATCGAAACCCCAAACAACACGAAACTCTCATTCGGATCCGGTGGTTTTTTCTGGGTCAGAACAGACCGGAGATCTGGGTCGGATTCGGATGACTTCATCTGGATCTGTTGGATACTTTGTGACTGTTTATATCAGAACGCGGAGCGGCAACATTGTAACTTTTGGAACATTGTAACATTCTTTCTGTTGACGTCAGCGGAACGCGAGAGTGGATGCGGGCGCGGTGATTGCGGGTTCTGTAGCCGAGCGGAGTGAGGGTAAGGGCGGGGAGCACACACGGGAAATACCGCGAGTCCCGCGAAGTGCAGAATGTTACGTAAAACGCCCTGAAGTGCAGACAGGACCGATTATAATTCACTATGTAGAGTGTATGGAAAGATTTGGGGATGAATTCATCCTCACCCCTGTCTGAGTTTAGTGGGCGTCATGTTTTCATGACTGCATGAATCTTATATTGGGTTTACATTAATCCCATAGTTTTATGTACAGCATTCCTATAGAAATGTATATCACAGTTTGGATCAAAAGAAATCAAAGGTCCTACTGTATCAACTGAAATTCTTAGTCTCGAGTTTGGTATTAGAGTTGATCTTGAATTGGAATATTTGTTTTGGAATAATGTCTTGCTACTGGACTGTTGGGAATGACCGTAAATGCTGAAAGATGTTCTACAAATTCCTTTCAATGTCCTATCAGGATACTTTTTTCCACTTTATATAAGGATTATATAAGGAACTCAGTGTTCTGTCACATCTAGTTTTGTGTTATTTTGAAATCCTATATGAAAATTCCCATTAGGAATCCCAACAGGATTCAATTAGGAATTCTTAATCCATTAGGAATTCATTCTTAATCCATTTGGAATTCTTTCTTAATTAGAATTCTATTAGGAATCATTTTGGAATTCATAATCTGTTTACAAATGATTGTAAGAGTAGGATATGCATAGAAATCCTGTTTAGATATCTTCAGGATAATTTGACTGGGAAGAGTGCCAAGAACCAGTTGCAAAGGAAAGTCAGGTGTGAAATATCATATATGGGTTTGGGAATACAGAATCACAGGTGAAATCTCCCCCTCTGTTTCCGGAAGGTTGGTAGATCTGGATCCAGAGCGAAGCCACGGTTTGGGGGGTCATGGGGGGCAGGAGAAGAAGATGCCCGTGGAGGAAGCAGGAGGACATGGGCGAGAGACGTACAACCTGTCCCGTCTGCGAAGTTCCTCTCTGGAGATCAAGGAGAAGGGAACAGAATTCCTCACAGAGCAGCTGGATGCTGCACAGAAGGTGCCAAAAATTGTACATTTTAAAATATATACTTTGTTTTGTTCTATTCTGTTTTTTTATTGGTTGTTTCTGTGTTTTCAGGAGCTGAAGTTGAAAGACGAGGAGTGTGTCAGACTGTCTCATGTCAGGAATCAGCTCGAGCAGGAACTGGAGGAGCTCACTGCCAGTCTGTTTGAGGTGGGCGGGACTTGAGCCATCTTAATGTGACATCATCGCTGAGATAGACAGTTGATTGACATCTAAAGACAGCTCACAAAGTCTATTTTTCCCCTCATTTCTAGGAGGCCCACAAGATGGTGCATGAAGCCAATGTAAAACAAGCAGCAGCTGAGAAACAGCTAAAGGAAGCACAGGGCAAGGTGCTCTCTCTCTCTTCTCTCTCTCTCTCTCTCTCTCTCACCTTTGTCTCTTTCATCTGAATATATGTCTGATAGCTGTTTGCTGTTGTTTTATCAGATTGACGTCCTGCAGGCGGAGGTGTCCGCACTGAAAACTCTGGTATTGACGTCTACGCCGTCCTCCCCGAACCGACAGCTCCACCCTCAGCTGCTGTCCCCGGGTTCCAGTCGCGCCTCCTCTCGGCCCCAGGGCCACACGCGCAATAAGAGCGCCAGTGGTGCGTTGCAACTGCAGCCAGAGGCAACCGCAACAGATCAAGAGACAATACGGGACGACAAAGAGGTGCAAACACACACATACACTCTCTAAAAGGGATAGTTCAACCAAAAAACTAAATTCTGTCATCAGTTACTCACTCTTATGTTGTTCTAAACCTGTATGGCTTTCTTTCTTCTGTGATACACAAAAGGAGATGTTAAACTGAATGACATTCTCAGTCACCATTCACTTTTTTTTGCATCTTTGACTGAGACAGAACAAAACAACTTCTTATTGTTTTTCATGGGTTTGGAATGACTTGGGGATGAAATTATGATATTTTTAATTTAGGTGAACTGTTCCTTTCTTGAAAGAGAATATAATCACTGAATATCGGCTGATCATCAACTGATAAACTGGCTAATAAGTCATAGGTGGATTACTGGTTGATCATTGGCTTAACTTTCCCTGATCGTTGGCTGATCATTGGACAATCATTGGCTGAGAACTGGCAGATCATTGGATGATCTTTTGCTAATTGTTGGCTGATCTTTGGCTGATATTTCACTGATTATTGGATGATCATTCGCTGACCACTGGCTGATCACTTATCGTTGGATGATCTTTTGGTGATTATTGGACAATCCTTGGCTGATAAGTGACAGATCATTGGCAGATCTTATGCTGATATTTGGCAGATCTTATGCTGATATTTGGCAGATCTTATGCTGATATTTGGCAGATCTTATGCTGATATTTGGCAGATCTTATGCTGATATTTGGCAGATCTTATGCTGATCTTTTGCTGATTATGGGACAATCATTGACTGATAACTGACAGATCATGGGCTGATCTTGCACAGATCATGGGCTGATATTTTGTGATTATTGGACGATCCTTGGCTGATAAGTGGCAGATCTTATGCTGATAGTTGGCAGATTTTACACTGATCATTGGCCGATCTTTTGCTGATCATTGGCTAATCTTTTTGCTGGTCACTGGGTGATCTTTCGCTAATTATTGGCTGATCTTTCGCTGATCATTAGCTGATCTGTTGGTGATTATTGGACAATCATTGATTATAGATAATTGTCTGATTTTTTTCTCTCTGGTGTCCCCCGCTCCTCCTTTTATCTCTCACACTGATTGGGAAACTCAGTGCCGGGCATGAATCCTCTCGGCCTGGCCCTGCCTTCTTCCTGATCACAATCATAGAGACTAAATTTGGTCTGATTTGCATTTTGTTGCTTTGTTATCCTACACTGACTCTCATTAATGACCTACCTGATATTCTGACTCCGTTTCCATTCTTTTTCCTCTCTTCTCCTTATAGCATCTTCTTCCACTCCTGTTTGCTCTCTCACCTTCAAATCCTTCTATATTTCACTGAACCCCATCTGCAGTTCCTGCTCTCCTTTCTATGATACTGACCGGTCAGTTGGTCAATGTGGCCTATTAACCCTGCTGGCACCAGCAGGGGGCGGGGCCACAGGCTTACTGTTGCCAGGTAATTGCTTGGCTGGTCTCCATGGCAACAGGGTATGAGGTTTTAGATATAGTCCTTCATTAAGTTATGATATAAAAGTCTAAATGGGCTGATGTTAGGAATGTATTCTGTAGCGATCAACAAATTGAAGAAAAAGGAACTCTGAAAATGTTAATTAAACGAGGATAAACTAATCTCTTGCTCTTTTATAGTTGGACTCGGTGTTGTTTGCGGAGTTTCTCTCATGGAAGCAGTCGCCCAGTGTTGATCGCTCATCAGCCTTCATCAGCAGAGTTTACAGAGAGGATATCGGGCCCTGCCTTTCATTTACCTGCTCTGAGGTAGTTGAGTGTTTTTTTGCTTTTTGCATATAAGTGTTTGTATTTGTGCAAATGACCTCTTTCGTCTTTGTTACCGTCTTTTTTTTTGTCCGTCCCTCTTGGACCTCATTTGATTTGTCTCTTGCTTTAGTTGTCTCAGTCTGTTCAGTGTGCTGTGGAGAATAACTCTCTCACCATCGAGCCTGTTGGCATGTCAACGTTACCCATGGTGAAGGCCGTCGAGTGTGGAGGACCCAAGTAAGTAATGCATGGGTACACGCTAACCTCTAATAAGCAAATCCTCTAGTGCATGTTTACATTTGCAATCAGCGCATAACAATGTAAAAATACAATCTGTATGAATGGCCCATACAGCTGATGTTCATTCTGTACATACATGCATTAATCAGAGCTGATTGCACTTTGATTTGGGAAATGATGCATGAAATTAATCGTGGTATAATCATACTTTAATTAATTGCTGTTTGATTTGGGGTTATCTTCACAGCGGTTGCCGGGCGCCCATAGAAACGTAAGTGACTCCAAAGAGCCAAATTATGCACGTCATTCTATTTACACTAAAACTACTGGGACGGTTTGGTGAATCTTTCGAAATGTACTTTTTGATTCTTTGGGTTTTGATGATGAACTTTCCCCGTTGTGCATTTCTTCATATCATGTCTGTAAAACATGTTCTTTTACTAGCACTAATGTGAAAAACAAGTGTTTGTGTGTCAACGTCTGTTAAAAGGGATAGTTCACCCCCAAAATACTAATCTGAGAATTTAAGTATAACCTTTATGCAACTCTATTCCATACAGTGACAGTTGATTATGAGTGACCGACCTCTAAAAGTAATCTTTATGATATATCGTGTCTTTTGAATCCTTATCGCCCTTCGCCTGAAAATCAAATCATTCCGAATTTAAGTTTTAGGGGTGACTATTCCTTTAAGAGCGTTTGATAATTTGATTGACAGCTACATTGACCAGTGTCATCCTCCGCTTAAACAGCAAGTGTGCGTTGAGTGGCATGTCCCGCCCCTGTCGACATCGCATCAAACTGGGTGATAAAGAGAATTACTACTATATATCTCCTTCCAGCAGAGCGCGGGTACGTATCGTACTGTCCAACCCCTTAATGAGCCGTTAACAGATAAATACAGCAATAAGCCTTGAGAGTGATTTTACCACTGTCAAGGTGTGTTGTTGGGCATAATGTCAAGCATGGCTCAGCCAATCAGATTTTAGAGCCATTTCAATGTTCTTGTCTCATAGATCACGGCTGTGTGTAATTTCTTCACCTACATCAGATATATCCAGCAGGGCCTTGTCAGACAGGAAGGTGAGATCTTATTTATATATTTGTATTTTTTTTAAAGAGAAGAAACTTTATTATATGCTCCTTTTTTAAACGTGTCTTGTAGGGATAGTCGTTCAAACCCTATTCGTTTTATTTTCGTTCTTCTGTGAGATACAAAAGGGATGTAGGAATATCCGAGTTGCTCTTTTGTATACAACAAAAGTGGATGGCGATTTAGACTTTATTCACTGATAATCTTTCCATCTGCTGTAGTTCTCAAATCAAACTTCTGTTTACTTCTTTCAAACTTGCCACGTCACATTTGCAAGTTAGCTGTGACACATGTAAAATTGCTATTAGTTCAGTTTAAATCAAGTGCAGATTAGATATGGGGTCGAAACAACATGAAGTTATGGAGGTCCATTTCTGCCATATGCAAAAAAAAATAAAAATATTTGGTAAATCATAATTATGAGATACTAAATCAAAGTTGAGATTAAAAAATCAATTCTAAAATAGTAAATCATATTTATTCGATACCAATACAGGTGAAACTCGAAAAATTAGAATATCGTGCAAAAGTTCATTAATTTCAGTAATTCAACTTAAAAGGTGAAACTAATATATTATATAGACTCATTACAAGCAAAATAAGATATTTCAAGCCTTTATTTGATATCATTTTGATGATTATGGCTTACAGCTTATGAAAACCCCAAATTCAGAATCTCAGAAAATTAGAATATTACATGAAATCAATAAAAAAAAGGATTTTAAATACAGAAATGTCGGCCCTCTGAAAAGTATAATCATGCATATGTACTCAGTACTTGGTTTGGGCCCCTTTGCATTAATTACTGCCTCAGTGCGGCGTGGCATGGATGCTATCAGCCTGTGGCACTGCTGAGGTGTTATGGAAGACCAAGATGCTTCAATAGCGGCCTTCAGCTCTTCTGCATTGTTTGGTCTCATGTCTCTCATCTTTCTCTTGGCAATGCCCCATAGATTCTCTATGGGGTTCAGGTCAGGCGAGTTTGCTGGCCAATCAAGCACAGTAATACCATGGTCACTGAACCAGGTTTTGGTACTTTTGGCAGTGTGGGCAGGTGCCAAGTCCTGCTGGAAAATAAAGTCAGCATCTCCATAAAGCTTGTCTGCTGAAGGAAGCATGAAGTGCTCTAAAATGTCCCGGTAGACGGCTGCGTTGACTCTGGACTTAATAAAGCACAGTGGACCAACACCAGCCGATGACATGGCTCCCCAAACCAACACAGACTGTGGAAACTTCACACTGGACTTCAAGCATCTTGGATTGTGTGCCTCTCCATTCTTCCTCCAGACTCTGGGACCTTGGTTTCCAAATGAGATGCAAAATTTGCTCTCATCAGAAAAGAGGACTTTGGACCACTGAGCAACAGACCAGTTCTTTTTTTCTTTAGCCCAGGTAAGACGTTTGACATGTGAAGCCCATGTCCAGCACCCGTCTGTGTGTGGTGGCTCTTGATGCAGTAACTCCAGCCTCAGTCCACTCCTTGTGAAGCTCCCCACACATTTGAATGGCCTTTTCCTGACAATCCTCTCCAGGCTACGGTCATCCCTGCTGCTTGTGCACCTTTTTCTTCCACACTTTTCTCTTCCACTTAACTTTCTATTAATGTGCTTTGATACAGCACTTTGAGAACATCCAACTTCTTTTGCAATTACCTTTTGAGGCTTTCCCTCCTTGTGGAGGGTGTCAATGATGGTTTTCTGCACAACTGTCAGGTCAGCAGTCTTCCCCATGATTGTGAATTCAACTGAACCAGACTGAGAGACCATTTAAAGGCTCAGGAACCCTTTGCAGGTGTTTAGCTGATTAGAGTGTGACACTTTGAGCTACAATACTGAACCTTTTCACAATATTCTAATTTTCTGAGATTCTGAATTTGGGGTTTTCATAAGCTGTAAGCCATAATCATCAAAATTATATCAAATAAAGGCTTGAAATATCTTACTTTGCTTGTAATGAGTCTATATAATATATTAGTTTCACCTTTTAAGTTGAATTACTGAAATTAATGAACTTTTGCACGATATTCTAATTTTTCGAGTTTCACCTGTAGTCCTAACTATGAGATTAAAAGTCATAATTATGATTTATGATCTCATAATACATTTTGTAATCTCAACTTTGATGTATCTTTTAATGTTTACTTTTAATCTCATAATTGATTTCAATCTCACTTTAGATTTTTATTCATATAATTATGATATTTTATCTATTATGACACAATTTGATCTAAATTTTGACAATCTCAAAATGGTGAATTTTTATGTCTTAAGTATGATTTTGAATCTAATAGTTATGATTTATCTATTTATTTATTTTTCAAAATCATACTTAAGACATAATAAGTCACCATTTTGAGATTGTCAAAATTTAGATCAAATTGTGTCATTATAATAGATAAAATATCATAATAATACGATAAAAAATTAAAAGTGAGATTAAAAGTTATAAATTAGATCAAATATTATATTTATGAAATTAAAAGTCAAAATTGAGAAGAGAAATCTTAAGTTTATAAAAATAGTAAATCATAATTAGTCCTAACTATGAGATTAAAAGTCATAATTGCGCATAATTAGTATCTCATAATTATGACTCATAATACATTTTATAATCTCAATTTTGACAACCCACATCCTAATTATAGTTGATCTATTATGAGATATAATCTACATTTAGATTTTTAATCTGAAAATGATGACTTTTTATGTCTTACGTATGACTGCGAATCTGATCATTATGATTTGTCAAAGCACGATTATTTCCCCCAATGTGGTGTAAATGGGCCTCCATATGAGGGCAAATAAATGATGATAATTGTAGTTTTTGGTTGAACTACCCCTGTTATAAATGCTAGACTAATCTGAAGTATTTAGATCCTAGATATTAATTACAACATAAAAAACGGCTAATAGCTTGTGATAATAATAATATAATAAAGCTTGATTATTTTGAGTTTTAATTGTTGTCCTCTTGTTGCAGTTCAGCAGATGTTTTGGGAAGTGATGCGTTTACGGAAAGAGATGAGTGTGGCCAAACTGGGATATTTGCTGACGGAAGAGAGCTAGAAAACCATCAAACAACAGTACAATAACAGTTACTGGCCATGTACACAAACACTACCATGATGGTGTTTTATAAAAACATATTCATGTACAGTATGTATTCAGAGAGCACTACAGAAGAACACTTATTTGAGCCAGTGACCGTTTACTGATGTCAAGTGTTTTGTTATGTTTGCTTTCAGTAAAACTGAACTCTGTAAACTGTGAGCCACGACAAAGTGCTGTAAACTCACGACTTCGGCCTTCACAGTCAGACCTGACATACTTTAAAAGGATAGTGCACCCAAAAATGTAAATTCAGTCATTGTTTACTCGCCCGTGTTGTTATAACCCTACATGACTTTCTTTCTTTTTCTGAACACAAAGGGAGAAATTGTGAATAAATGTTGTGCTCAGTGATGTCATACAATGGCAGTTTATGGTGACCACCTCTTCAAGCTTCAAAAGAACACAAAAGTATAATTCAGATGTCTAATTAATTATTCATGAGACTAATGATTGTTATTAATATATACGATAAGATTTGATGAGAAACAAACTGAAATCGAATGTATTATTTAGTGAAAATGTTCACTGACCGTTGATCTCCTGTGTGCGTACATGATAGGACACGAGAGAAACGGTTCACGCAGCGCCCTCATGACATTGGGGCGTTCAAGAGAAAACCTGTTTGTTTATCTAAAAACAGCGATAGTGACAACAGAACACAACACAGCTGCACAAAACAGAGAACAGAACTCACTAAACATGTCTGAAGAGTTTGTAGTTGAAGAATTGATGCATTTCTATGCCCAGCCTTATTTTTTTGAATGTTTCTGGACAGGTGCAAGTTCACAGTGGACGGAGTTACCCACGCGATGCCAAAAACTGACACTCGTCACTGCTGGTTAGGATAAAAACTCTGATTATTATAGAAAATATACATTTTATCGAGCGTCATTTGCCGTCAGGTTTGGACACAGTGTGACTGTGGCGTCCTGTAGCCTCCTCTATGTTTCTGTTTGATTTCCGAATACTGCATAAAAAAAAATAAGGCTGGGCATAGAAATGCATCAGTTCTTCGACTACAAACTCTTCAGACATGTTTAGTGAGTTCTGTTCTCTGTTTTGTGTGCAGCTGTGTTGTGTTCTGTTGTCACTATCGCTGTTTTTAGATAAACAAACGAGTTTTCTCTTGAACGCCACAATATCGCGAGGGCGCTGCGTGAACTGTTGCTCTCGTGTCCTATCATGAACGCACACAGGAGATCAACGGTCAGTGAACATTTACAGTAAATAATACATCAGATTTCAGTTTGTTTCTCATCAAATCTTATCGTATATATTAATAACAATCATGAGTCTCATGAATAATTAATTAGACGTCTGAATGATACTTTTGTGTTCTTTTGAAGCTTGAAGAGGTGGTCACCATAAACTGCCATTGTATGACATCACTGAGCACAACATTTATTCACCATTTCTCCCTTTGTGTTCAGAACAAGTAAGAAAGTCATATAGTGTTATAACAACACAGGGGCGAGTAAACAATGACTGAATTTACATTTTTGGATGAACTATCCCATTAGCCAATCTAATGATCTAGAATTTGTCTGAATATTAGTAGGCCACGTCCACACTAAAAAGTTTCAGTTGAAGACTAAAAACAAAGTAAGCAGTCCTAGAGAGCATTTTCTCAGAAAAGTCTCAGAAAACAATGAAAATCGTGTCGGTGCTTTCAAGCCAAAATCTTATTAGTGTGGACATGGCCTTATGCAGTGCTAAAACTCATCGTTACTGCACATGTTTGTTTAGCGTGCAGTGCCGATAAAATACTAACACGGTGCGTGAATGATTTTATGTTTACAGAAACAGTTTACAAACCACAGCAGCTTTCAATGGAACATCTTCCATTGAGAGAACGTTTCTATCCAGTCTCTCAACATCTCACTTAATCTGAATATGTTTTTGCCACCATCAGCACTTACTGTACATGCTTGCGTATGGATGCAAAGCCATCATAAACGTGGCTTCTGGTACTACTACCATGATGCCAGACACTCCGTATTATTCTCCTGATAGTAACAATTATTGCATGAGTGACAATCAATATGTCTGATAGCAAAGTGTTTACAGTGTATCACTCGCTTTTACTGCTTATGTGTCATGGTTAAACTGCTTTGATAAACATGAACTCCTTGTGTGCTTTCAGTCTATTAAAGACATTATCTCAGTATGTTGTTGTGAATCATTTTGGAAGTCCCGTTATATAGGATTGTGAGTTTTATTTATATTAAATCAGGTATAAATGTGTAAATAAAAAAGCACTCCGGTCAAATATACAATCTTGCCTTACAAACAACTGGAATACTCGTACTGCAAATATGAATGACTATGATTTTGAGCTTGGACACTTGTATATATGCCATGTCAATGGTTTCATATCTGTATAATGATGTCACAGCTCAATCCTGAATGCTATTGGCTGAGCTGAACACAAGTTAAAATGTATGAGTTAAATCTGCATACATGTACGTGGCATCAGAACTCGTATCAGATGGCAGAAAACATAGAAAAATCATAACAAATGAGCTGTTATCTATTGAACACATATTCACATTATATTTAAATATGGCCACTTTAAAAATGTGCATCATTTCTATTAACATGGGTAAAATATTAATCAAAGCAAACGGAGGATTTCCTGTTTTTACAGGATAAGCGTGACCGAACATGTTAAAGATACTTCGCAAGTTTCAACACGTTTCATTCTTTCAAAACATTCAGTATTTGGGCTGAGCTAAAGAAAATGACACTGCGGTTATGGAAACGTATTTAAAAAAAAATCAGCTTTTCTTCTGACAGCATTCCGGCTTTGACTCGGCTCTACGAAGGAAAAGTCTGCAGGAATAAAATGTCGTTAACAGAGTCAAATTTTTGTAGTGTCATCAATTTAGAAGTAAAACGTACACACCTTTGGTAGCAGGCGAGGAAAAGCACTATCAAGGCCACGCCCCCTAGAACTGTCATCACTGATGCAACAATGGAGGATGCAGAAAGGGGTGGGGCTACAGGCTCTATATCACATGTAAAACAAACAATGGCTCATTTATGCAATATTAAAATGATTAGGTAAATGTAGGAAACTGCTACTAGTGTGGCAGAGGGTGCTCACCTGTGCAGGTGTAAGATCCAGGTGTGTTTAGACACTGCAGGTGCGGAGGGCAAATAGATGATGTGGAGCACTCATCAATATCTGTAACATATAACAGAAAAACTATTCCATTACAAAAGATTTTGGCGATTCGTTTAAAAAATAAGCTTGTACACAAACACATAAGGCGCTTATTTAACAAATAGCCTACAAATTGACAAACAGGTTTAAACGTCTCAAAATTTGATAACGGTTGCATAAATTGAAAATCGCTAAAATAATTGATACATAATATTTTGAAAACATATTTAATTGATTTTGTGACATTTTAAGCCCTATTTTGTACCCTATTCACAGCAAATCCCATAGAAACAACATCTGTGAGTATGCACCTTGGCAGGTGGGCGGTTGTGGGGTCCACTGGTGTGTGTTGGGGTCACAGGTGACGTGTGTGGCTCCATGGAGCAGGTATCCAGTGGGACACTGATAAATCACAGCAGAATTGCACAGCACTGAGAAACCCAGACGCAGCCGTGGGACCGCTCCACAGACTGGGTCTGAAAATTAGAAATAAGACTTTTGAGTTTAATTGAGAATTTGGAGCCGAAACGGCTCAAGAGCAAAGCTGGGTGAATCTGACTTTAATATATCAAATTAAAGCACACAGTGAGGCTTTTTAGTGCCAAAAACTGTTATAGTATATCCATAAATAAACTGTTTAAAATATTTCTATTTATTCGTCAATTAAAAAATGATCTAAAATGTACGTGGTATTTTAATACAAATTAAATCAACAGTTTTAAATGTGTCTATTTGTCAATTTAAAAATGATCTAAAATGAATAATTGTATTGTTACATTTGAATACATTTTAAAACACAAATAGATTTAAATGTCTATTTATTCAACAATTTAAAAATGATGAATTTACTATTTTATTGTTACAATTAAATAAATTTTAATACACAAATTAAATAAACAGTTTTAAATATGTATTTTTATTAGTTAATTTAAAAATGATAAAAAATGTAGTATTTTAAAAAACTAATTAAATAGTTTTAAATGTCTATTTTTTTCCCGTCAATTAAAAATGATTGTTATTTACCATTTTATTGTTATTTAAATAGATTTTAAAACAAATTAAATAAAAAATGTAAATATTTATTTTCATTTGTCAATTAAAAAAATATCTAAAATATAGTATTTTATTGTTACATTTGAATACATTTTAAAACACCAATTAAATAAACCTTTAAATGTCTATTTATTCATCAATTAAAAAATTATGATTAATTTACTATTTTATTGTTACATATGACTACATTTAAAACACAAATTAAATAACATGTTTTAAATATGTATATAAATTTCTGCTGATTTTTTTTTTTTTTTTAGCTGAATGAATAAACTGATCATTTATTTCTTCATTTAATTTTTAAGAGTCCTCCATATAAATTAAAATGACTATTGTGTATAAAATGTGCTATTTAAATAAATTTGACTTGCCTAAAGTTGTTTAGGTTAGGCTTGAAGCTTAAATCCAAATCTTGATTTAATAGTTGAGAGTAGTTTTTCTTTTCATTCGTGACAGGCGGAGGGCGGACCAGCTGAAAGGTGTGTTGCGCCACCTACTGTCCCGGAGGGAAATTAACTGTTGATCAGCGACGCCTGTTGTTAAGGTGTGAATTTGCTAACTGCGATTATTTGTGACGTCTTCCAGCTTTTGTGACGCCTTCAGTGTGAAAGGTTCTTAAGTATGTCATTTCTACGCCATGAACGTCTCCAAACAGAATTGCAAAAATAATCATTGTTTTCCAACAGGTTTCCCAAGCACTCCCGCTGCCTGCCGTTAGTCGAGATGACCGATAGTCCCGACCCAAACTCACAACCAAAGAATGACTAGCTTATAGTTGTCTCTGGAAATTAAGCTGGGATAGGAAAAAGCATTTTAACTTAAAACTAAATCAAATTTCAGCTTTAAAGTTTTCTTATATACAACAAAGAGATGTTCATATTTCGGATGATTATGTTGTAAATTCACGGCATGTTTTAAGAAGATTTTAAGGAGGAAATCTGGAATATGTTTGTTGTTTAGTACCTGAATCCGGTTCTCTCCACGGCAAGAGGTTCATATGGGTGATGCTTGTATGCGTGCAGGGCAGCAGGTCGTCAGGGTGCAGTGTGCGAGTGAAGGGGTCAGAGGGCACCAGCTGAATGTGTGTGTTGTCACAGATGATGCGAGACAGAGATGCGGTATGGAGAGTGTCTCTCTGGGCGGGGCTAAACACACCCTCATTCTGCCACCAGAACCTTAAACATCATAAATGTGTTTATTGATTAGTATTAAACTGTGACCCGGCCCCGCCCTCCGCCCTGTCACATATACGTATAGTTCTGTCTCTAACGTCTGATTGGACAAGCCGCATTCAGTCACAAATTCGACTTTGTTTTAAGTGCCAAGGTGATACAACAACACAAATTAACTTTCATATATGGGTCAGAGGCTCACTGATGCATGTAGGGAGTGAAGGCTAGCCCGTCTGGTCTGATCCCACAGAAGAGCTTCTGTAGTACAGATTACTGAAAAGCTTAATGCTGGTCATGATAGAAAGGTGTCAGGACACACAGTGCATTATAGATTGCTGCGTATGGGACTGCGTAGCCGCAGACTGGTCAGAGTACCCATGCTGACCCCTGTCCACCACCGAAGACACGTGAGCGTCAGAATTGGACCATGGGGCAATGGAAGAAGGTGGCCTGGTCTGATGAATCATGTTTTCTTTTAGATCATGTGGACGGCCAGGTGCATGTGCGTTGTTTACCCGGGGAAGAGATGGCAGCAGGATGCTCCATGGGAAGATGTCAGGCAGGCGGAGGCAGTGTGACGCACTGGGCGATGTTCTGCTGGGAAACCGTGGGTCCTGGCATTCATGTGGATGTTACTTTGACACATACCACCTACCTAAACATAGATGCAGACCAGGTACACCCCTTCATGGCAACGGTATTCCCTGATGGCAGTGGCCTCTTTCAGCAGGATAATACGCCCTGCCACACTGCAAAAATTGTTCAGGAATGGTTTGAGGAACATGATGAAGTGTTCAAGGTGTTGACTTGGCCTCCAAATTCCCCAGATCTCAATCCAATTGAGCATCTATGGGATGTGCTGTCTGATCCATGTAGGCCCCACCTCACAACTTACAGGACTTCTAGGATCTGCTGCTAACGTCTTGGTACCACGGGACACCTTCAGAGGTCTTGTGCAGTCCATGCCTTGACGGGTCAGAGCAGTTTTGCCAGCATGACGGGGACCTACACTATATTAGGCAGGTGGTTTCAAAGTTGTGGCTGATCAGTGTAAATAGTCTTAACAACAGTTACCGCTTTGGCCACTGGGGGCAGTGTTTAGAATTTCGGTAAGCACAGACAGATTTTAGCTAAAGAAAAGTCAACCTACTGTTTCCGATTTCACTGTGAGATCAGTCTTCGCAATACGCGGAAAAAACATTTAGACGTGGCGCAACAGTCACTGATGTCCATCTAGGGCATGTTAACATAGGACACCGTTTTAAGAGCGCGTCTAGGGACCGCTGCATTCTGTTACATTCGACATAATCCCGTAAACACTATAATCCCGCAAAAACATTCATTTAAACAACTATACAGCTCAAATAATAACCAAGTGCTTTTATAAAATGATAAGCTTCACATTTCTCCCTTAAAACCTTCCCATTCACATGGTCCCCATTCACTTCCATTTAAGTGCCTCACTGTAACATCCCGTAAGCAGGAAGTGGTATATATGATTACCTGTCACCATCTCTGAGCGCTTTGAACTGTTTGGCAATCAGGCAGGCGAGCAGCGGCCCCACGCGGCCACCGGGCAAAGCGGGCTCTGAGATGGCTCCCACCCATACGTCTATGTTCTTCACTGTTCCATACAGATGCAGTAGCTTCTTGGCCAGGACTTCATTACCCATAATCCCTGCTAAGTCAGACTCATTTGTAGGTGCGGAGAGAGCGCACAGTTCTCGCCAGGAACAGTAACCTGCAAAGAATGAAATTTTCTCAGTAACCAAGCAGAAAACCAAAGTATACTTTAAAATGATGGATTTTGAAGGGCACCTTGTAAGCCGTGATCTCGCCCCCTCTGCAGGTTTAAAGCGCCCAGGTCGAGTGGCAAACCCCCTTGAGCCTGAAAGAGTCTCTCTGTTAGCTCCTCCACCATCATCTGATCTGCTGTTTGTAGTTTCGCTGGCGACAAGAGCAAACCACGCAGCACAGGATCTATACCACCTGCACAGGGTAACTTTCATGAGCTTTACAGTGGTTTGTGTTGCACGGATGAAAGGAAGCCATACGTGTTTATAATAACAATGAATATTAATTAATATTAAGTGCGTGTATGAGAGTCTTTCTGAAACACACCCTCTTGCACCACCCTCCAGGATGCAAAAAGGGAGTGATGTAATGGCAGAGCCGGGTGCTCAGGGTTCAACCGGTAATCAGGTCCGAGGCGGTTTACAACAGGGTGCACCGTCACATGCGCAAACCGGAAGGCAGCGGTGGAGAAAATGTTGGAGATGCTGGGGTCAGCGTTGGGGTCGTAACCTTTGTACGGGGGCATGAGGACTTGGTTAGCACCGCGACCCAGGACGTGCGGCAAATAGTGATCCCATGTCAGGACCTTACAAAGAGGATGCGGCAGATCAGACACTTGCTTAAAGGGAAAGTTCACACAAATTTTTAATTATGTCATCATCAGGGACGGATTATGACTTGCAAAGGCCCTGGGGCCAATTATTTCCGGGGGTCATGGTCAAAACTAGGTTGCGCTGCCTTAAAGCCCAGGGTACCCACCGGGCAGTCAAGGCCACCCTGGTAGTCAAGAGCCCCTTGGCACTGGCCCGATTGGCCCAGTCTGCAATCTGTCCCTGGTCATCATACTCATTAAGTGGAGGACAGCAGATGCCAAGATCCAAAAATGACATAAAGAAGCACCTTAAAATTTGTCCATATGACTTGTGCACTATATTCCAAGAATTCTGAAGAAGGAATGTGATGAGCAGACCGAAATCTTCCCCTCCATCTCATTTGCACAAGAATATATTTAAATTGCAGCAATCTGATTGGTTACGAGACATGCAACAAAGCTATTGTCAGTGTAGCGTAGATTACTTCAGAAATGTAATTGTGCATTGATTACAAATAAAACAACTAAAATTGTATTCAGTAACACTTTTTGGAATTGCACTTTTTTGGATTACTTTTGGATTTTATCATAAAATTTTAAATCTATAAAAATTTGATGGTAATCAACATTATGCCACAAATGATGTCGATTGAGTTTAACTTGTAAATTTGATTTTTTTTATCAAATTCGCGTATATTTGCATCTTTGCATTGACTTTGTATGTATTTGTGCTACGCGAAACGCTCGCTTCGCATTGTATGTGACATCTGGACGTCTCGATGCTGATAGGCTTTTGCGACAACGCGTCATGCAGATATTTAGCTCGAGTTGAAAAATGTGAACTCACGTGAATTAAACAATTTTGTGTGTTCGAGTCGCGCCATTCGCTTAATTCACGCCGTCCAGCACGGATTCGCGTCTATTCGCATTTTTGCATTGACTTTGTATGTAATTGTGCTACGCGAAATGCTCTCTTCATGTTGTATGTGATATCTGGACGTCTCGATGCTGATAGGCTTTCGCGACAACGCGTCATACAGATTTTTAGCTCGAGTTCAAAAACGTCAACTCACGCGAATACGCGATTTTGTGTGTTCGAGTCGCGCCATTCGCTTCATTCGCGCCGCCAGCACAGATTCGCGTCTATTCGCATTTTTGCATTGACTTTGTATGTAACTGTGCCTCGCAAAACGCTCGCTTCGCATTGTATGTGAAGGCACATAAAACTACGTCACTCAAGATGGAAGACAATGGTAACATGCATGTATTTTTAGTCTTAAGAGAATTGTTATTTAGTAAATTTCGAATGAGGATTGGACTACTTTCTTTATAAAAAATGTAAAAGGTAACTTTAAAATGATTTTACATTTTTAAATGTAATGTAATCTAATTACAAGTATTTTATTTTGTAATCTGATGATGTAGTACAGATTACATGTAATCCACTACCACCTAACTCTGGCTATTGTATAACTTCAGAAGTCTTGGAATATAGCACACAAGTCACATTTTTTGTCATTTCTGGAGATTGGAGCACCCCCATTCACTTTTTAATTATTTTAATAATAAAAATGATTGTTAAAATTCTGCCACAAACTACTGGAACAACATATAGGTGAGTAAATGATAACATTGGGTGAACTATCCCTTTAACAGTCAGTAAGATTCAGTCCATATATGGTCATGAGCTGCAGGAATGTTCTCTCGGGGTGTGGCTCTTACCTGGTGGACCGCTCCCAGTATCTTCTTGGCTTCCTGATACAGCGTGTCAGGGCTCCAATGAGGATTGAGTTTGTGAAGTTCCTCAGCCAATCGGTTGTGTTCTCTCAGAAAGAGCGTGTGCAGAGCGATCATACCCAAGTGTTCATTGGCCCGAGAATCACCTGAGATGCCCACAAAAACAGTATTTTTTTTTATTGTTGAGTAAAATAAAAATATCATCTTGTTTTACATTTAATCAGCTTAAAGTCAACATGAGAAGCAATTTACTTAATAGACGTTCCTGGACAGAGAATGCTGCCAATCTATTGATTTCAATGAGTGCAATTGCATTCACATCAATACGATGATAGCTAAAAAAAAAAAAGTCTTATTAGACAAATCGGACATTTGCAACCATTTACATGTTGCCGGCTTATACAGCATAATTGCTGTAATTGTGCATGTAAATGCTCTCAATGGCGATGGTGCTTAACTAGGACGTGGAGAAGAGTGACGATCCTTCCTATGACCAAAAGTTGAGTCTTTCCACACTCAAAACAGCTCAAAGGGGCCGTTCACGCCATAAGAACTTGGAAATAGGTTACATTATGTTTCATTACGTTACATTACATGTTACATTTCTCTGACAAGTGCATCTCTTTGTCCCACAACCTGCTTGGAAGCAGAACGATCTGTTCCCCATGGTTGTGTTCTGCTTGTCTGCTGTCTCTGGTGACACAACCTCTCGTGGGCCACAGGGATCCAGATGAGGCTGCGTGCGGGGCAGGTAGGGCATGAAGCCGAGCCCCTGGTCTGTGTGAAACTCGTTGACAGCGAGCAGGCCGTGAGGAGACGAGAGGTTCCGCAGGGCGATGGCGAGCGTGTCCGAACTCCCGTACACCATGTTGGCGTCCACGAATGCCGTGATGGCGTTTAGTTGCTCCCGGCGACCGAATGGAACGGAGCCGCCCATACAGCTGGGGGCAGACCGGAAAAACGGCATGCAGCTTTGAGTACCGGTGCGAGGGTCGGACAGGGGTATCTGACAGGAGGAAGATAAGAAAGAGTTACCAATGTTAGCTAAGTTACTAAAAAAAAGTAATTCACTACAAATTACTTATTACATCTCTTAAATTGCAATCAGATTACTAATTAGTACTAAAACTTATTACTAATACTAAAAAGTAATCGGTTTAACTGATATATCAACTGCAATAGTTGCTTTGTGGCTATTTTTTGTGGGTTATCAACAAAAAAACACTGATAGTTGCCGATAGTTGTTTTTATAGATTGTCGATGATTGCAAGAGTTTTGTTTTCTTATGCGTTTGAGTGAGCTAGGAGCACATACATTTCAAAATAAGAGTCCCCAGTGTATTTGTAGACTTGAAAAATCGATAAAAGTCCCGTGTTATGCACCAAATATATATATTTTTTGTGGTTTTGGTTGCACAATAAACTGAATCTGAGATTCAATAAATCGTTTTTAAAAACTATCGGCCGATTAATCCACTAACGGTTGACTTTAATAATTACTTTTATGTTACTCCTTAGAAATATGTGTAATAAAATTAATGTAATTAAAAATTATCAACTTAATTGAAAGTCAGTAACTGACTGGACGAATCTGAGCTACAATCGCATAATCTACGTCTATTAGTCTGACTTTGCAAAAATGTTACAGATACATTCGCCTTTTACATTATATTATAAAAAGACAAATTATTGTTTTAGTCTGACTGAAATCCAACGTTAAACCTACTGACTAACTAAATGTTTACATGACAATGTACTGTTAACAATACTTATTCATAACGTTTACATTTACATTTATGCATTTGGCAGACGCTTTTATCCAAAGCGACTTACAGTGCACTTATTACAGGGACAATCCCCCCGGAGAAACCTGGAGTTAAGGGCCTTACTCAAGGACACAATGGTGGCATCTTGGTGGTGCTGGGGCTTGAACCCCCGACCATCTGGTCAGTAACCCTGAGCCTCAACCACTGAGCCACCTAGTCTAGTATATAGTTGGCACTCCGCTGGTGCAAAACAGAATTCTGTAGAAATACTTGTGCGTGTTCACACCTGTATTGGGAAACAGGGCGTGTCCCTGCTGCAGGTATGTGTGCAGTCAGCTCCGGTTTTAAAGGCTGCAGTACTGGGACTCTGAGGGGTCAGTGTCAGGTCATGATCTATCCACTGACCCCACTCGACCAGCAGATGAGATAGAGACACGTCCAGAGAGATGTTGTCATTATGAGTATACAACACTTCCTGAGACACACTGCGTACCTGCAGAGAGAGAGGGAGAGAGATAGAGAGAGAGAGGGAGAGAGAGATAGCGAGAGAGAGAGGGAGAGAGAGATAGAGAGAGAGAGAGAGAGAGGGAGAGAGAAATTTAAAAATACAAGGGACATTTATATGCATAAATTAACACACAGCATAGACAAATTTATAACAATGACAGAACAAGAACAAATGAACATAATACTTGGAGAGGGACACACAGCAGCACTGGCTGCAAGATACGTTTTAACGTGTCACAGCCTGAGAGACAGCGGGTGAATCTGTGTTATGTGTTTTACCCTGTGTGTCACCCCAATGTTCTATATTCATTTATGTGTCAGTATATGTCAGTTCTCTTCAGTTATTTAAACACTGTGGTCTTCACCAGTTCTGAACCTGTTTTGTATTTATTTTTATATGTGTTAAATTTGTTAAACTAAATGTATAGATTAAGATGTAGTTCTGCTTTGGCAATATTGTATTGTTTACATTCATGCCAATAAAGCCCCATTGAATTGAATTGAATTGAATTGAGAGAGGGAGAGGGAGAGAGAGAGAGAGAGAGAGAGAGAGAGGGAGAGAGAGAGAGAGAGAGAGAGAGAGAGAGAGAGAGAGAGAGAGAGAGAGGAGAAAATAACTTATGGGTCAATGATGTGGCGCTCATTTTGTTGTCCATGTCTAATAAATCAGTCAAAAATACATTTATAAATGCAATTCACACAAAACAATTACTTGAATCCACCTCGAATATGATTAAAATATTAGTGACATTTTTTTTTCTGAGGCTTAAACTAAAAACTGTCATGTGCTGTAACTGTCCAGAGACAGTAATTAAAAAGCAGTGAAACAACTTTATTTTTCAAATATAATATTTGAAAAACTTTTGTTTACCAAACAACAGTCATGTGGTGTAACCAGCAATTTTGTTGTCATGTGACAAAAATCATGAATCAGAGAAGACCTCTTTAGACCCACAAGACTGTGTGTGAAGTTTTAAGAACATATCATTATTTTGTATATCATTAAAAATCTATATTTTGACATTTTTATGAAAAGGCATATTTGGTTCAGGTTATTTGGTGTCACCATGAAAAACATTTTTGATATTCTTGATTTCTTGAATTCAGGATATTTGTAAAAAATATTTTTCACCTTGAAACATATGTTTGAAAACTAGGGATGTCATTAAATATTGATATATCGATTATTGATTGGCACGTTATTGTATCGTTATATTTTTGAAGCATGGAAATATTAAAATGAGCCGACATTTAAATTAGATGCCCAATTTGCATGCTTTCCTGTTCATTCAGTTGGCCTCTGTTTAACGATCTGGTGTAATAGCGTTGGGAGACCACAAGAGGGTGATATAACATGTATCTCACACACACACAGGACAAGCGCAGCAGAAGGTTTTGACTTTTTCAAGAATAAACAAAGTGACATTGATTTTGCAGGTTAGTTTAGGAAACTGAACGATTAGGAATGGCATTTATTATGCAATTTGTCTGCATGTAACCTTGAATAGGTCTTTCATTCAAACTCTCAAACTGAAAATACATTGTGTAGGCTCTATGAAAGACACATAAACACAACATATCATCCAGTGATGGCTAATGGAGTAAATAATTTGATAATGATTGGGGTTTTATTTAATGGAAAACTATGCGACTTGCGCTCGGTGGTGCTGCAGAATGTTGACGCTGAGCGTTGGTGTGTGCGTAACTTTGCAGAAAATATTTGTTTTGAATTTTCGAACACGCCATATCATCCACCAGACGTGACCGGTGTGCGACCCCCTTTAATTTACCCTGCCACTCACACTTTACCAAAGTTGTGTTGAGAAATATGTCTGAAGAGACACACTATTGTGCAACGAGCAACCCTACTTATATCTAAAAAAAATATCCACATATATATAAATATATATCATCAGGAAAATCCACCAATTATCAATGCTTGAAAAAGGCATCGATCCCAAGCCTATTGAAAATGTTCAAGTTGCTTACGCTGTCATATATTTAAGGTACAAGGAAACTATTTTAATACCTTTTACTTGATGGTTACACCACATGACATTTAAAAAATCATTAAATGTTTTTTTTTAATAAAATGCTATAAATGTTTTTCAAAAACTTGTAATAACAACATGAACTAAAAGATAGTCTATGAACTTGGTACATGTTTTAAAAGAGATTTATAAAATATTTCTAACTTTTATCACCTCGGACAACCTTATTAGTCAATGACCCTTATAACAAAACAGTCAGATCTAAACTAACACTAAACAAGAGCGCAACAGTGCCTGTCTGCTTTTTCAGACGTCTTGTTTTTGGAAGTATAATTTTTCCCATAGAGGTTTCATTAAACCCCTCATAAAAGTAAGCCATGTACCAAACCTTACAGTAGGTCTGTCTTTAAAGGTTTATAAGTTATCGTGTTTTTAGGAAACCTGTGTGATTTGTCATATTTTTGCAATTCCGTTTGGTGCCGCAAGTGGTGCAGAAATTAAACACTGCACCTTTAAGAACATTTACATAGTCTTTAGGACAGCAGACAGTATGTGAGCTGTACAGTCTTACAGGTGGCAGAGTGTAGTTGTGGTATGTGTGTTGTGGGTTCCAGCCCCTGGGGGCCCCTCGGGGGTCCTCGTACTCTGGTGAGAGCCAACGAGTGTAGGGGGTGTTTGCTGCTCCCCACAGAGGGTTCTCTCTGCACGGCCAAAGACAAAAACCGATAACGAAATACATTTTATGTAGTGAACTTGATGAAAAATTATTTAGAAAATGACCTTTAATATACAGTATGTGAGTGTACCTGTTGTTACAGTGTCCTGTGATGGTACGGTAACGTTTTGACAGACAGTCGGATTTACACACAGGTCTCAGCGTTTCTGAGGAGCAGGCTGTTACCTGGAGTATAGTCTCCATGTCTTCTGCACTTAAAAACTCTGAAACACACACACATAAAAACACTATACCAGTTAGGTTAGTCCATGCATGTGTGCGCTTTCATGTGCATGTTAAGTATCAGGCTTGTTTGAGCCTGTAAGTTTATGCACTTACTTGCAATGTTCCATATGACCGGAGTGTGTTTGTGTTGTTGACATTTTTGCTAAATTATATTTAATGGTTCCTTACATATAAGGAGGCAGATCCGAAGTAAAATGTCCACTGTGTGGCACTAAAAGCGAGTTAAATGTTCTACCAAAACAGATGTTTTTAAGGTTAATGCTCTATTGCGTTTTAAATCAACAAAAACAAACTCCCTAAACCAACCCGATAGTGTCACAAAAAGCAAATGTGAGATGATAAACACAACTGCGTCATTTATTTTGTGGTGCTTATATGACACTTTCGGCTCACATGTCGACTCGAGAGCTCTTCAGGACTCGTATCTCGCTCCTTTACATCACAAGTGCAACACTATCAGTTGAGCAACCGCACAATTTGATCACACTCGAACAAGCTTGTATATGTAGTTGCTTATGTGATGCAAACATTAAAATGAGTCATGTGCTATAGTAAAAGTGTTTAGATGTCATAAGATAGCATTGTGTGAAGAACAGGGCGAAAAGTAAGTGTTTATAAACTTATAATTAGTCGTTTAACTCGTGATTTGTATGAAAGTGAAAAGTCGTTGTTCTAGCGCCTCTAGTGTTCATTTCACAAGGAAAATGCCGCACTCACGTATGGTGAGCCGCGTAAAAATCATTTTGAAAGAATTTGGTATAGTAACATGATTCTGTGAGACAAGGTTGGTTGTTTTAACACTTTATCTGCAGAAGTTAGCTAAATCTGATAAAAAATGTACATATAAGGATTAAAAAATAAAATTATTATACACAAATGTTTTTAAAAAAAGCTACAAATTATTCATGAATAAATATTGTTTTTAAAATAAAATCTAAAATAAGGAATGATTATTAAAAAAAATGTTATAGAACATAAACTAAGAAATAAAATTACTAATTAATTAAAATTAAAATAATATTACTAGTTATTTAACTAAAAATAGAAATAAAAAGGTTTTCTACGAAGCCTATATTGCATTGTAAAGGCACTACACTGAATTCATAATGTCTCACAGGCCAGCTGACAGTCTTGCCTGGGCCCGGGACAAGATAATCTTAGATGGGCCCCCCCATGCCCAGATCTCTCCTTTTCCCTTGCTCTTCCTCTCCTGTTCCTCTCCTCTGCTCTTCCTCTCCTGTTCCCCTCCTCTGCTCTTCCTCTCCTGTTCCCCTCCTCTGCTCTTCCTCTCCTGTTCCCCTCCTCTGCTCTTCCTCTCCTGTTCCCCTCCTCTGCTCTTCCTCTCCTGTTCCTCTCCTCTGCTCTTCCTCTCCTGTTCCCCTCCTCTGCTCTTCCTCTCCTGTTCCCCTCCTCTGCTCTTCCTCTCCTGTTCCCCTCCTCTGCTCTTCCTCTCCTGTTCCTCTCCTCTGCTCTTCCTCTCCTGTTCCCCTCCTCTGCTCTTCCTCTCCTGTTCCCCTCCTCTGCTCTTCCTCTCCTGTTCCCCTCCTCCGCTCTTCCTCTCCTGTTCCCCTCCTCTGCTCTTCCTCTCCTGTTCCTCTCCTCCGCTCTTCCTCTCCTGTTCCCCTCCTCTGCTCTTCCTCTCCTGTTCCCCTCCTCTGCTCTTCCTCTCCTGTTCCCCTCCTCTGCTCTTCCTCTCCTGTTCCCCTCCTCTGCTCTTCCTCTCCTGTTCCTCTCCTCTGCTCTTCCTCTCCTGTTCCTCTCCTCTGCTCTTCCTCTCCTGTTCCTCTCCTCTGCTCTTCCTCTCCTGTTCCCCTCCTCTGCTCTTCCTCTCCTGTTCCCCTCCTCTGCTCTTCCTCTCCTGTTCCTCTCCTCTGCTCTGTGCATTTTGGGCACTTTTTGTGTGAAATCATATTCATTTTTTGTCCATCAAAAGTGTGCTTTCACTTTTAATTAAGCATGAGCAGCGCAGCAAAAATAGACTCGGATCTGGCCCATTATCTGTTCACCGATGCCAACAGTGACGCATTTCAGCCGGCTTTTTATTTCTCATCTCCATAAATATATCTAGTAGTAAAGCTAATGCAAGGGCTAGAAATCAATGAATTCTTTGCTAATACTTCCTCGTCATCATGGAGAGCGCAGTTCGCACCGCTTTCTCCTTTCCACAAGCGCGTGCTCTCCCGTGGCGTCTGTCGTTGCTATGCAACAATGAACTTGCGCGCCTGTAAAAACGAGCGCGCCGCGTCGCTATTATGAGCTAATATCCAAAATATTTCCATATGTGTCTCTTTCCTCCTTTCTTATCAACAAGTGGATTTACAGCCACCACATCAGCAGCACCGCCGGTCGCAATGTCTCAGCACTTTTATGAAGAGGACGCAACTGCACGCGCTTCGGGCATGCACGCGCATCAAGTACCGGGTTTGAGAAAACCTGGTACCGTGGCGTGACCTTTAAAACAAAATTAGTACCGACTTGGTACCGAAGTACCGGGTCTTTGACAACACTCATAAACGTTGGCTGCGCTGTTTCTTACCTTGCTCTACGTTGACTTTACTAACGTTAGTTCCAGCTTCTCCGTCACCACCTTTTTAAAATATTTGTTTAGGACATCTCGAAGGCCTCTATTTTCTTCCCTTCTTCTCTTTTCTTTTCTGAGCACCAGACTTGTGCTGACCGGACATTTTGATCGTAACGTTAGCCTACTGAACTTCAAATCAAATGACAACATCAAATTTTGATCAGTGGCCAAACCATTTTTGTTTTGGGGGTGGGCGGGGGTTCTTGACCACTATTTCAAGGACAATTAGGAAGAAAACAAATAAAAAGCTTTTATGTAACTCAAATACTAGATATTTTTTCCACAAATATGCCTATTTTATTTATTTTTTAACAATTATTCCATAATTTAATGAGGGCCCAGTTCTGCCCCCCAACCTGGGCCCGGGACAACAGACCCGTTTGTCCCCCCTGTCGGCGGGCCTGATGTCTCATAATAAGTTATAACTTCTCATAATATATTATAATAATAATAATTATAATAATAATAATTATAACTGCAGTTATCATGCATTATAAGACTTCCTCGGTTTATAGCATTACAACACAAGCAATATTCAAATCCTTGCGGTCATATAGCAACTGTTAATCTACTGCAAAGAAAACATTCTTGTGCCGCCCACGAGCAAGACTTTTTCGAATTAGCAACAAAGGCTACGACTGTATTAAAGCAAGATACACATGGACAAAACAACAGGTTCTATATTATCTGAGATATCTGTGGGAAAAACACTCGAGGACACACTACACTTGTCACGCACACACTTAAGGCACAAACATCATGAGTCGTCATGACAATGTCAGCGCTCCTGCATCTCATTAGGGATGAAAAAATAGTTGTTAAAGTTTAAAACAGGAATATACCGATTTTGAAGCGATGTTACTTCTGACGAGAGCTGCAACAAAAAAAAGGTAATCCCAGAAGTAATCTCTCTCATTTTCTGAGTTTCTCGCTTTCGAACCGTCAATTGCGAACTCACGCTATCAAGTTGTTCCTGCAGCGAGTCCTCGAGCATCCGATGCTAGTTCTTACGTGACGTTTTCGTATTAGCAACGAAGGCACTGAATATGTGGCGGAAGAAAGTAGTTCCAGTCACAAGAGAGTTTTAGGGACAAAAAAAGAAAATGTTTTGAGATAAAACCCTGAACGATGTTTTAAGGTGTGGTAACCTTGGTATAGGAATAATTGACTCCGGCCCGTTTAATAAAATAAATAAATAATGCACACCTGAGGTGCAACGGTCACAACGCGCGCGGGTGGGCGTTATTTTTTATTTTATTTTTAAATTCAACGGTCTGTCGTCAATTATTCCTTACAAAGGTCATTATTATAATAAAATAGATATAATTATAATAGATAAAACTAAAAACTAACCCAAACCCAACCCTTAAAAGAACAATTGGTAACACTTTCTCTGAAGCCCATATTTATAATGCTTTGTAAAGGCATTATAATGCATTAATGTCTCATAATACACCTTATGAGCAGTTATAACATGTTATAAGGTGTATTATGAGACATTACTAATGCATTATAATGCCTTTACAAAGCATTATAAATATGGACTTCAAAGTGTTACCAATTGTTCTTTTAAGGGTTGGGTTTGGGTTAGTTTTTAGTTTTATCTAAAGACCCTTAAAGTCCTTGGTATGTCCTCAGGTAAATCCGTAGGAAAGTGTGAGTGTACCGGTGAGTTCGGGCTTGTCCATGGTGTGTGTGTACACCATCTCTCGTATCAGTTCTACGGTGTTGTCCAGAACCTCAGCAGATCTGATGTGGGCTCTGGTTTTAGGGCCGGTCTGTTTGAACAGGGCCAGCAGGTCATTAGGTCGGACAGAACCGTCTGATACAGACACCTTCACCCTGACGGAAATGAGAGAACCCACGAGAAAGAAAAATCACCCTAGAGTTTTAGTAGAAATCTGAACGAATTCTCAAACTGTGCTCAGATTTGCCAAGTCTGCTTTCAAAGCCAAAGATCTCCATAAGCATAACATTTCTAATGTGATTCTTCCAAGAATAAATGATCTAAACGATGCTATCCACATTCATTTTATAGCCTAATACTCTTTCTGCATGTCAACAATCTCACATTTCCCTACCAGTCTGGTAATCTCACCTGTCATTGGTGTGAGCGTACGCAGCATCTGTCAGTTCTCTGGCTCTCTGCAAAGCCTCGTGAATGAATCCAGATCCCAAATACACTGAAAACAAACAGTTTTGTACTGTGAGTTGACAAAAATGGTAAAGGCAATAATTAAACACAAATTCACTTATTTGTGAACTTATTAACTAGTAACATAAAGCCAGTTTTTGATACAAATATAAAAACCCAGCAAGATAGTTCAATATACTTGGTTGCATAAGACAAATGTTGTACCTGTTCCATTCTGGGTGGTAAAATGAGATGTGGCGGACAACGGCGGATACGATATCATGAGGACAGACAGACTCAAACATGAGAAAAATGCCTAGAATAAGAAATATAGAAAAATATATATGCATTTATGCCTACTGATACTCAATAAGTCAAACTAGAACAATATATATATATATATTTTTTTTATTTTTTTTATTACATTTTTTTTTAATTAAAAAAAAATCTAAAATATTTTTTATAAGTTTTTTTAAATATTTTTTTTTAAATAAAAATTTCTATTTTTTTTATTTTTTTTTTTAAGAAAATTGTAAAATACCTTAATGTAAAATTAAATTAATTTTAGACACAGAACTGTAAACCTTTATATTTTTTAAGGATGGAACTTTATATATTACACACAGATAAATGATGAAATATTACTAATTATTAATGAATCATTTTAAAATATTTAAAATATAAATCATTAAATAATAATAATAATAATTATAAATATATTTAGATGTGATAAATTAATACAAAAAATACATTAAATAAATGTAAAATATTGATTGATATAAAAAAAACAAATATGTCAGTGTCTTTCTGAGTTGTTACTTACCAAGCGTGTCGTATCCATCTGTACGGTCCTGTATTCTCAATCTTGCCTGACGGACTTGTACAATTTACAACATTGTTTTCTGGTTTCAAAACAGGTTTGTGTGCTTTTGTGTAGGTTTATGCATTATAATGTGGTAAATAAATAAGGATAAATGCATAGAATACAGTTTAAAAGCAAGAGTATCTACACATCAACATTTGAAACTAATTTTGTGCTGTGCTTAATGTGTAGGATCATTACATGTATGTGTACAAGGAGGTTTATGTGTGAGGTATGAGCGGGGACTGACTTTTATATGCTGGTTTCAGTCTACAGGTATGTGCAGAATTTTGTTATCTGTGTGACTGGTGACAACAATTCTACATCAAACAATCCCGATCACACACACACTCATACGGTGACTGTCCTGCCCTAATATCCTCTTGATCCAAAACCAGTTTCATCTTCTAGTCTATCAAATGTGGTAACCAACCCAATCACTCATCATGCAAGTTATTTTTTTTATGCGTTCATCTTCTAAAGTCCAAAAGGGGGCGCTATATCGGGCAAGAAGTTTACGCTTAAAATGCTCAAGTCCCCGTATCTTAAGTCAGGCATGTGTGGTATCGTTTGAAAGATGAGAATGTGAGCTTTTCAAGGATAACAATCTCTTCTGCATTTATGTTAGTTAAAATAAAAAAATAAGGCCTTAAAACATCCACGTCGCAAATAAGCGCCACCTAGTGGTTATATGATAGAAATGTGAATATTAATATACTAAGGCTTTCTCAATACGTATGGCAAACCAATCTAATCTGTTGCATATTAGGTGTAAATCCATCATTACTGTGGGGCCAAAAACAGATACTGTCAAGTTAGCACTTTTAAACATCCGCTCACCAGGGCTGGACTGGTTATCTGGGATACTGGACATTTTCCCGGTGGGCCGACACACATTGGGGCCGTTCAGGGATGAACTGGCCATCGGGAGAACCGAGCGGGCCGGTGGGTCTCCCGACATATGCTAAAATAAGCCGCTGCATTATGTAGAACGGACCACAAAACGGCACCGCGATATGCAGAAAAGGACAGCAAACACCCCCCAACACCCCCACCAATCAACAACTTTTAGAAGATTGGGGGGGCGGGGGGGCGATATGAGTGTGAAACAATCGTCTGTGTTCCGCAACTGCTTTCGGGTCCTTGAATAACGTATAACGTGCGAGTAAGGGGATCCGGTGGACTTTCTGGTGCCCTCCTAGGGAGTTGGTGACCTACGCAGACTGCATAGTCTGCTTATAGGGAGCGGCGGTACTGATCTCCTCAATAACTTTAACTAAAACGTTAAAAATGCTGTTGATGGCATTGCTCCTGTAAAGGTCCGGACGATCACTGGCAGGCGAAAAGCACAGCAGCAGTGAAAACCAAGGAAAGAAAAAACAGGCAAGCAGAACCAATGTGGCAGAAAACACAACTTGAAGTCCCGAAGTCCCTGAAAACGGCAGCTGTCAAGCCCCTTCTTTAAAAGAGCAATCTAGATAACTCAATATTGAACAAATACAGACCAATTTCAAATCTTCCTTTTATAGGCAAAATCATTGAAAAGCTTGTTTTCAATCAGCTGAACAAATTATTAATCTGGAACGGCTCCTTGGACAGTTTACAGTCTGGTTTCCGACCGCATCGCGGCACAGAGACGGCACTCAAAGATCCTAAATGACATTCGGCTAAATACTGATTCAGGCAAAATGTCAGTGCTGGTATTATTTGATCTCAGTGCTGCATTTGACACTGTTGACCACAACAGTATCCTAGACAGATTGGAAAACTGGGCAGGGCTCTTTGGGACGGTCCTCAGCTGGTTCAGGTCATATCTAGAAGGGAGGGGTTACTATGTGAGCATAGGCAACTATGAAGTGGACGTCCATGATGTGCAGAGTCCCACATGGCTCAATTCTTGCACCACTCTGTTCAACCTGTACATGCTCCCACAAGCCCAAATTATGAAAAAGATCCAAATTGCGTACCATAGCTATGCAGACGATACCCAGATTTATCTAGCCCTATTACCAAATGACTACAGTCCCATAGACTCTTGTGCCAATGCATTGATGAAATGAACAGTTAGATGTACCGAAACTTCCTTCAGTTTAACAATAACAAGAAAGAGGTCAAGGTGAAATTCCCAAGGTGAACACACACAATGGCTCCAAGGACCTAAAGACAAAAATCAAGTAAGAAATCTTGGTGTAATTTTGGAGTCAGGCCTTAGTTTCAGTAGTCACATCAAAGCAATAACTAAATCAGCCTAGTATCATCTAAAAAATATAGCCAGAATTAGATGTTATGTATCCAGTCAAGACTTAGAGAAACTCGTTCATGCATTCGTCACCAGTAGGGTCGACTACTGCACTGGACTCCTCACCAGCCTTCCCAAAAAGTCCATTAGACTCCTGCACCTCATTCAGAATGAAATCTGAGCATATTACTCCAGTCCTCATGTCTTTACACTGGCTTCCAGATACCTGTAGCATTGATTTTAAAGTACTATTACTCGTTTATAAATCAGTCAATGGCCTCTAACCTAAATATGCTTGTTGAATAGAGAGACCTCTCAGATCATTAGGATCAAGTCAGTTAGACATACACAGGGTTCACTCAAAACAAGGTGAGCCAGCGTTTAGCTATTATGCCACACGCAGCTGGCATCAGCTTCCAGAAGAGGTCAGATGTGCCCCAACAGTAGCCACATTTAAATCCAGACTGAAAACACTTCTGTTCAACTGTGCATTTACTGACTGAGCATTGTGCTGCACTTAATGATTTCAATGAATTGTTTTAATTATTCAACTTTCTCCTTTTTATTTTATTTTTATATAACTTTTTCTCAATGTGTAAAATGTTTTCCTCTGTTTGATCAGGGAAGGTTAACAACAGTTATGGATGGTGTTAACAATTGAATATTATTTTTCTTCTTATTCATTTGAATCATTTACATTTTTTCAGAATTATTTTTATTACTTTTTATTCTAATTTTATGTTCTTAATTGTTTTTTTTACAGTTGAAGTCAGAAGTTTACATACACTTAGGTTGAAGTTATTAAAACTCCTTTTTTACCCACTCCACAGATTTAATATGAGCAAACTATAGTTTTGTCAAGTTGTTTAGGACGTCTACTTTTTCCAACAAAAATGACTCATGATGGATGAACCACGTTCATCTGTACAAACAATAGTACGCAAGTATAAACACCATGCGGCCATCATACTAGCTCAGGAAGGAGACTCATTCTGTCTCCTAGAGATGAACGTAGTTTGGTACGAAAGTGCAAATCAATCCCAGAACAACAGCAAAGGACCTTGTGAAGATGCTGGAGGAAACAGGTGGACGAGTATCTAGATCCACAGTAAAACGAGTCCTACATCAACCTACCTGAAAGGCTGCTCAGCAAGGAAGAAGCCAGTTGCTCCAAAACCACCATAAAAAAGCTAAACTACAGTTTGCAAGTGCACATGGGGACAAAGATCTTACTTTTTGGAGAAATGTCCTCTGGTCTGATGAAACAAATATTGAACTGTTTGATCATAATGACCATCGTTATGTTTGGAGGAAAAAGGGTGAGGCTTGCAAGCCGAAGAACACCATCCCAACCGTGAAGCATGGGGGTGGCAGCATCATGTTGTGGGGGTGCTTTGCAGCAGGAGGGTTTAGTTTAGCATGTGCAAATGATGAGCTTTTAAATTTGAGTGTGAAAAATTGTAGCCAGCAGCAAAAAAAATGCACCAGAGTTGAAGAGGTTAAAAACATTAACAAAAGTGTTCTTTACCTAGTGAAGGACTTCAAATCAACTCCTGCGTTTCTCATAAATCCTCCTATTTTTTTGGTCTGTGCCCACCTGTGATGACACCTCTCACACGCTGGCACAGGTGCGATCAGATATCACACACACCTGGAAAAGAGGTCAGTGGAGCATCAGAGAGAGAAACACACAGTTCTGAAAGTCCGATATGAGAAATTGGAAAGTGAGGAGAACCGAGGGTGTCAACAGGGGATTCCAGTTTGATGACTTCTCTTTCTCGCATGCACAGATGAAGATAACTTTATATTTGTGACACAGACACGTGCCTCGCTGACCTACAGAGGAAAGCAGTGCCAAGCTGGCACTAGATGTAAATGTGTTTATGTAACACAGTGAAACTATCCCTGCTGACTTTACAATGCAAAACTGCTTAAAAAAAGCAACATCAACAGTCACCACAAAATGACAATTTGTTTAATTTATTAACATTAAATTAGCATGATACTCATATTTATTATGCATTCATTAAGAGTAGCCTGTTAATCAGTTAAACCACTGGACATTAGTTACAAAAAGTCTTGTAGTTGATACATTCATAATTATTCAAACTCGTCTTTGTTAAAGGAACACAATGTGTGGGTTTGTTCGTTTTTCCTCATTTCTCAAGGCTCGTTTGTGTTCTCAAATACTTTCAAATGAAGGCAATTAAATAGATAAACATATATGTAAGCATTGTATATATATATATATATATATATATACTGTATACATAACTCTAAAGCAATACTGAATACATTGGACCTTCGTCATAAACACAAGCAGATTGAATTTCAGAGTAGTTTTACATACATTTTCACATTGAATTCAACGGGACAATATAATTGAATCTGATCTCAAATCACAGCGCTGGTCTGAAAAGCTAAGAAATGTCCAATGGAGGTAATGATCCAAGACAAACTGATCTAGAAACAGATACGCAGGCTTTGAAATCAGTCTTATGCACTAAATGCAAATGATCCTAGTGCAGTTGCATAGAAACAGGCTCAGATTAGAGACAGCAATCTGTGTCCATATAGAGAACAGCGCTGGATCCTTGAGGGACATGTGGAGATCAGGTGGACACTAGGACCCTACTGCAGCGTCTCAAGCATGCTGAGACCATAGAAACCGATCACAGCGCTCCAGCATGGTCTGAATCAACGCTCTGTGAGTCAGAAACAAAGAATAAGAAAGAATATATGAGAATAAAAATGTATCAAATCTGTTGTTTCTATTTTTTAAAAACAGTATGTTCAGAATTGAATTCTAGCATACTGCTTACTGCATACTGTGCATCCCATGCAGTGTACACTTCACATTTCGGCACGTTTTAGGTAATCCGGGTATTACATGCATACAAAAAATGTGCATACTGTGCATAGTATACATACTGCATACTACCTTCTTTTAAAGTAAGTAGGTAGTATGCCATTTTAAATATAACACATGTACACACATTCATTTTCCATCTTATGATTTTAGTACAACCCAAAAGATCAGTCACAGTGATGTACTGCCATTCAAGGGGCGTTTTCTCTCACCTCTGCCGCTTCTCAGCCATGCGAAGCAGATCACAGACCAGCGTGGACCGTGGACTGAGGTTCACCTGTACCCCAGACTCTTGCTGGGCCACCAGGGCCTGGTCCGGCCCGAAGATTCTCACCAGCCGCAGGATGATGTTTTCCGGGCTGACACGAACACTCCAGTCAGTGGAACCGTTAGATAGTTCAGGAGAACCCTTGTCTGTGCTGTTACCATTGGTTTTACTGGAGCAGGTTCCGTTGGTGGTGCTGATAATATTGCTGCTGGTGGGCAGAGAAGCAGTGGGCGGGACTTCATCACTGATGCTGCTGCTGATTTGCTGAGAGAGCTGGAGAAGCAACACCCATTCATCAAGAGACTGAGGAACAATACCTGAAAAGAAAGGAAGGACATTCATTAGGTAGGTAGGAAGAAAGGAAAGGAAGGAAGGAAGGTAGGAAGGACATTCATTAGGTAGGAAGGAAGTAAGGAAGGACATTCATTAGGTAGGTAGGAAGAAAGGAAAGAAGTAAAGGAATTAGGGATAGAAGGAAGGACATCTATTAGGTAGGTAGGAAGAAAGGAAAGAAGGAAGGAAGAAAGGTAGGAAAGACATCCATTAAGTAGGTAAGATGTAAGGAAGGACATTCATTAGGTAGGAAGTAAGAAAGAAAAGAAGTAAAGGAAGGATAGAAGGAAGGACATCCATTAGGTAGGTAGGATGTAAGGAAGGACATTCATTAGGTAGGAAGGAAGGAAGGAAGGAAGTAGAAAGGAAGTAGAAAGGAAGGACATTCATTAGGTAGGTATGAAGGAAGGAAGAAAGAAAGTGGGAAGGAAAGACATTCATTAGGTCAGAAGGAAGGAAAAAAGGATATAAAGAAAGTAGGAAGGAAGGACATTCATTAGGTAGATTGGAAGTAAGGAAGAAAAGAAGTAAAAGGAAAGAAGGAAGGAAATGTATTAGGTAGGTAGGTAGGAAGAAAGGAAGCGAGGAACAGAAAGAAAGGAGGACATTTATGAGAGCGGTAGAAAGAAAAGGAGGAAGTAAAGATATTTATTACGTCGGTAGGAAGAGAGGATGGATGGTGTATAAGTGATTGTTTTACCATCCTCCTCCTCTAGTAATATCATGTCATCCAATCTGCAAATGGCATTGAAAGCCTCCGACCGTCGCTGGAGCTCTCTGCACAGGTACAAGTAACCCATCCAATACCTGAGAAACAAAACAACACTGATGATCAGACACAGTCACACTGGATATGATCCCGTTTCAATTCCATTCAGTCCAATTCTACACTCACCCATGAGTTCTACACGTCTCCAGCATCTTCTGTTTGGAAGTCAGATCAGCAGGCAATCGGATCAAAAGAGACAAAAGACGTCCGTAACCCCAATTGAAGTAATGAGAGCGCCACCTATAATCCAGCAGGTGACATTACAGTCAACCAAACATAATGTAGAATAGTATTTAAACCACCCAGAACAAACTATCAAGAGTAGAGCAAAGCACTAGATAGCACCACTTACCATTTCTTTAGAAAAATATAAAAATCTAGTTGCTTAACAATTGCTGTGTGTACCTGGGCTGCCCATCAGGAGTGAGTGTGTCAGCCTTTTGTGGAGCATCATGGGATAGCGCCAGTTCCAACCAATCCTGTCGCAGAGTTTCCGGCTGGAGAAGAGAACCCAGGAAAGACAACCTGGAGAAAAGTAAGAAATTCGATTTTCTTTATTTAACTTTCTCGTGCAAACAAGCAACAACACATTAATAACAAATATGTAAACCGAAAAGTGTGTTTTAACAAATCCGGTCTTGTATTTCATTTGATCTTGAGCTAAACAATAGCGATGAACACACAATATTAAAAGAATAGTTCACCACAACATTGACTCACCCTCATGTTTTTCTTCCATGGAAAACAAAAGGAGAGCTTCAGCAAAATGTTAGCATCAGTCAACATACACTCTCATTGTATAGAAAAAACATGCAATAAAAGTGAATGGTGACTGAGACTAACATTCTCAGATTAACATCTCCTTTTGTGTTCCGTGGTAGTACAAAAAAGTCATACGGGGTTAAAATGAGTAAATAAAGACAGAACTGTATTCAAGGAAAGCGGCTGCACCTCTGTTGCTCGGCTCGTGATTGGACGAGATTGTCCAGATAGGGCAGGAAGTGGCTGGGCAGAGCCATGGCCATAATGTCAGAGGGGAGAATTGTGGGAAAGAACTGTGGGTAGGCACGAACGGCCACCTCTCCATGTTTCTCATAGAGTCTGTAAAGAGGAAAACAAACATTAATATGATAGAATATTGAGTTTTATCAAACAAACTATCTTTACGTTTTGGGAATTTTACCACATGGAACATTTTAAAGCCAGAGAGATGATGGAGGGATGGATTGATGGATGGATGGATGCATGAATGAATGGATTGATAAATAGTAAAGAACAATGGATGGATGGATGGATAAATAAACAGTAATGAACTGGATGGATGGATGAATGATAGCTAAATAAATAGCAAAAACGATGGATGGATGATGGATGAATGGATGGATGAATGGATGGATGGATAAATAAATAGTGAAGAATTATGGATGGATGGATGAATGGATGGATGATGGATGGATAAATAAATAGTAAAGAACGATCGATGGATGGTTGATGGATGAATGGATTGGTAAATAAATAGTAAAGAATGATGGATGGATGGATGGATGGATGAATGGATGGATGGATAGAAAAATAAATAGTAAAGAACGATGGATGGATGGATGATGGATGAATGGATAGATAAATAGTGAAGAATGATGGATGGATGAATGAATGGATGGATGGATAAATAAACAGTAATGAACTGGATGGATGGATGAATGACAGATAAATAAATAGCAAAAACGATGGATGGATGATGGATGAATGGATGGATGGATAAATAAATAGTGAAGAATTATGGATGGATGGATGATGGATGAATGGATGGATGATGGATGGATAAATAAATAGTAAAGAACGATGGATGGATGGATGATGGATGAATGGATAGATAAATAAATAGTGAAGAATGATGGATGGATGGATAAATAAATAGTGAAGAATGATGGATGGATGGATGATGGATGAATGGATGGATAAATAAATAGTAAAGAACGATGGATGGATGGTTGATGGATGAATGGATTGGTAAATAAATAGTAAAGAATGATGGATGAATGGATAGATGGATAGAAAAATAAATAGTAAAGAACGATGGATGGATGGATGATGGATGAATGGATGGATGGATAAATAAATAAATAGTGAAGAATGATGGATGGATGAACAAATAGTAAAGAACGATCGATGGATGGATGAATGGATGGATGGATAAATAAACAGTAATGAACTGGATGGATGGATGGATGAATGATAGATAAATAAATAGCAAAAACGATGGATGGATGATGGATGAATAAATAGTGAAGAATGATGGATGGATGGATGAATGGATGGATGATGGATGGATAAATAAATAGTAAAGAAGGATCGATGGATGGTTGATGGATGAATGGATTGGTAAATAAATAGTAAAGAATGATGGATGGATGGATGGATGGATAGAAAAATAAATAGTAAAGAACGATGGATGGATGGATGATGGATGAATAAATAAATAGTGAAGAATGATGGATGGATGAATAAATAGTAAAGAACGATCAATGGATAATTGATGGATGAATGGATGATGGATAAATAAATAAATAGTAATGAACGATGGATGGATGGATGAATGGATGGATAAATAAATAGTAAAGAATGATCGATGGATAATTGATGGATGAATGGATTGGTAAATAAATAGTAAAGAATGATGGATGGATGGATGGATAGAAAAATAAATAGTAAAGAACGATGGATGGATGGATGATGGATGAATGGATGGATGGATAGAAAAATAAATAGTGAAGAATGATGGATGGATGAATAGTAAAGAACGCTCGATGGATGGATGAATGGATGGATGGATAAATAAATAGTAATGAACGATGGATGGATGGATGGATGATGGATGAATGTATTGGTAAATAAATAAATAGTAAAGAACGATGGATGGATGATGATGAATGGATTGGTAAATAAATAGTAAAGAATGATGGATGAATGGATGGATGCCTAGATTGACAGACAGACAGACAGACAGATAGATAGATAGGATAGATTCTGTAAATTAGGCTCATAATACTTTGCGTTATAACTGACAGATAAAAGCAGGCAGCAAACTGAATTTTATTAAAAGTATCAATTATGTAATTCATCAAATTATGAGGACACATTTGTGCCGTTGCCTGATCTGCATAATTCCTTTGGGCATGATTAATTCCCTCCTCAGTGTGTGTGTGTGTGTGTGTGTGTGTGTGTGTGTGTGTGTGTGTGTGTGTGTGTGTGTGTGTGTGTAATGCTCTGAGTGATGTAGTCTCACCTGTACAGGTGTGAGAGGAGCAGAGGTGCATTCCAGGGTTGAAGGTCTCGCAAACTGCGCAAAGATTTGAGCAGATCTCCCTTCTGAATCACCTCCACTACCTTACTGGCCTGCGTGAACTCTACGACACAACACAGAATACTTCCATATGAGCCATTTTGAATTGTCCGTGTACAGACGACGCTGTGTTGTATTACGTTTTCATAAGCGCTGTGTTTTTAGTTAAATATAGCTGCAGTTATAGATGTCTTTAAGTGCTTTCTTTCTGCTTGAATAAATCATTTAATCAATATTTTTGTGAGAGGTTACCCAGCATGCCAGCGACGTACGCCTTCAGCACCTCGGGCTGCTCTCTGTACTTCAGCATACACATCTTCCTCACTCTCTCCTGGTCCAACAGGAAGAAATATCTCCTGAGGAACACGCACACACTCTCCACCCCTCCTCTCTCATCCCGTAATCCTCCCGGACAGCCCAAGTCCAGATATAGACAGGCCAACTGCGAGAGGTCAGTGTTAAGATCAGGAGGCATAGGTTTGGGGGAAAACAGCTGGATTAGTTCCACAGGGTTAGCGAGCGGTGGAAACGTCGCTCTGACTGGGGCAGTTGAACATGGGATGCTCTCTCTTTCATGGTCCTCTTCTTCAGGAAAGGTTGAGGATTCATCCAGGTCAGTCGCTAATGAGCGCTCCGGTTGAATCACAACGCAACAGGACATTGATGGCATGACCTCTTCTTCTTCTTCCAAGGTCTTCTCCTCCTCTTTTGTCATTACATTTTCGCTTTCTCCTGGTCTGGTGTGATCTTCAGGGCCCAGGACCCTCTCCAGAACCGGAGCCCAGTCTCGGAGCACTTCTCCAAGACAGACAGGGTCGAGTAAAACCATGGGGTCCTGGATCTGAGAGCTGGAGACACAGCAAACTTTACCTCTAAAGCGTGTAATAATACAATGATAACAATAATTTACTCCGAATGCTGCCAAAAACAAAAGACATCCAGTGAGCGGCAGTGTTATATATATATATATACAGTATATTGTAGCACTCTGAACTCACACAGCTTTCTGTGTGGCGACCCTCAATTCCTGCAGCTCAGACTCTGAACTGGTTTGCTCTGAATTCACACTGAGAGACAAAATAAAATCACACAAAACAATGTCTATTATATACACAACATCAATTGCAACATTAAAGAGCTGGACAGGTATCTTGAAGCAAACGAGGTGGAACTCACTCATGGTCCACTTCATCTGGAAGAGGGGTTGCAGGGGCCGTGACATCACCTTGAACACCTTCCTTGAGGTCAGGCCGAGGCCAAAGGTCAGCATTCATCTGGAGAGTGTTGATCTTCTCTGTGGTCTTCTTCATGAAGCTAGAGACACTGACACACACACACACACACACACACACACACACACACACACATATATACAGTATATACATATTTACAAATGCAAAAGCAAAGGCTTCTCAACCAACAGAGACATATACGCTCCTAAAATACAGCTGGTTTTCAGATAAACAACCATTTCTAAATGAAGAGGAGAAATAATCATTAAATCTCAACCTTACCAATCATACGAGACACATCAGTATGAAATGACACAGAGAATATGTGACACTACATGAAGTGAAATAGGAAGTTACTGTTTTATAAATAACATTGGGTGCGCCAGCTGCATTTTGGGCAGTATATAAATAAATTTGACACTGTGGTGGAGTTTTGCTTCCTTGTCAGCCAGCCAATCAGAGCAATGCAGTCAGTCTGGAGTGGAATTTAAGGGGAAATGAAATCACAATAAAAAAAAGGGAAAGTTTCAGTGGACAGATGTGTAAACGTGGGCGTACCTGTCTCGTACCGCCTGCAGAGCGACTCGTGGTGGCTTTGGGCGGAAAGACAGCGGCAGGAATTGCAGACCGAGGTCAGACCTGTCGCTCTCTCCTCGCACAGACTGAGAGTCTTTAGGACAGAAACGAGGGATAAAAGGAAGAATAGGAAAGAAAGAAGTGTTGAAATGATAGAGGCATGAATGGAGAAAAAGAATAGAGTCAGAAGTCATTAGAGCATGAAGCAAAAGCTTAAAGACGACAAGCCAAAAAATAAAATGGACACCAAAAAGCCAGCAAGTGAACAAAAACATGTTGCGAACACCATATAAATGAGTAATGTTTTCACTGTCTTTTATTTCAAGATATTTTGACATACAGCACACATAAAAAATACCAACAAAAATACCAAACTGGGTTTTCCCCCCAGAAATATGTCACATGACAGGAGTTATACGAGTAGACTTTAAGACAACACGTAGCTGTAAAACATTCCTGTGTAGTTTTCTAATCAGAACACAAAGATAAATTATTACTCTCTTGCTCAGAAGTTTTACAGTGGCAAGAAAAAGTATGTGAACCCTGCATTTATGTATACATTTGTCTTGTGTCTAAATTACAATAATTTGTTTTAAATAATAACACACATTTTTCTATTGTTCTTGTACGTATTGAATACATCATTCAAACATTCACCGTGTAGGTTGGGGAAAAAGTATGTGAACCCCTAAGCTAACGATTAGAAAAGCTAATTACAGTCAGGAGTTGGCAAACCTGGCATTCAATTAACGAAACGAGATTGGAGGAGTGGGTTAGAGCTACTTTGACTTATAAAAAGATCTCAGAAAACATACGATCAAGAATGGTTGCTTTGCATAAAGCTGGAAAGGGTTACAAAGTCATCTGGAAGAGTTTAGATATTCATCTGTCCACAGTTAGACAAACTGTCTATAAATGGAGATGATTTAGTACTATAGATACTCTCACTAGAAGTGGCCGTTAGATATTTATCTGTCCACAGTTAGACACACAGTCTATAAATGGAGATGATTTAGTACTATAGGTACTCTCACTAGAAGTGGCCGTTAGATATTCATCTGTCCACAGTTAGACAAACTGTCTATAAATGGAGATGATTTAGTACTATAGGTACTCTCACTAGAAGTGGCCGTTAGATATTCATCTGTCCACAGTTAGACAAACTGTCTATAAATGGAGATGATTTAGTACTATAGGTACTCTCACTAGAAGTGGCCGTTAGATATTCATCTGTCCACAGTTAGACAAACTGTCTATAAATGGAGATGATTTAGTACTATAGGTACTCTCACTAGAAGTGGCCGTTAGATATTCATCTGTCCACAGTTAGACAAACTGTCTATAAATGGAGATGATTTAGTACTATAGGTACTCTCACTAGAAGTGGCCGTTAGATATTCATCTGTCCACAGTTAGACAAACTGTCTATAAATGGAGATGATTTAGTACTATAGGCACTCTCACTAGAAGTGGCCGTTAGATATTCATCTGTCCACAGTTAGACAAACTGTCTATAAATGGAGATGATTTAGTACTATAGATACTCTCACTAGAAGTGGCCATTAGATATTCATCTGTCCACAGTTAGACAAACTGTCTATAAATGGAGATGATTTAGTACTATAGGCACTCTCACTAGAAGTGGCCGTTAGATATTCATCTGTCCACAGTTAGACAAACTGTCTATAAATGGAGATGATTTCGTACTATAGGTACTCTCACTAGAAGTGGCCGTTAGATATTCATCTGACCACAGTTAGACAAACTGTCTATAAATGGAGATGATTTAGTACTATAGTTACTCACTAGAAGTGGCCGTCCAGCCAAGATGGCTCAAAGGACACACCGCAGAATGCTCAATGAGGTAAACAAGAACCCTAGAGTGACAGATGAAGACTTGAAGGACTCATTGGAACTGGTTAACATCTCTGTTCATGAGTCTACTATACAGGAAACATTAAACAGGTATGGTGTTCATGGCAGGACATCACGCAGGAAGCCGCTGCTTTCCAACTAAAACATTGCTGCGCACCTGAAGTTTGCCAAAGACCACCTTGACACTCCACAATGATACTGGGAAAATGTTTGTGGACTGATGAAGCAAGGTTGAATTGTTTGGGAAGATCATGCAACACTACGTATGGTGTTAAAAGAGCACCACGAACCACCATCCCAACGGTGAAGTTCGGTGGAGGGAGCATCATGATTTGGGGCTGCTTTTCTACTTCAGGGCCTGGACCCGTTTATCAAGATTTTATCAAGATATCCTACAGGATAATGACCCTAAACGCCAAAGTAAATTAACTACAGAATAGCTTTAATATAAGAAAAGCCAGACCTTAGACCCCAATAGAGATGCTATGGAATGACCTCAATAGAGCCGTTCACACCAGACATCCTAAGAATATGGCTGAGCTGAAGCAGTTCTGAAAGGAAGAATGGTCCAAAATTCCTTCTGAACGTTGTGCAGATTTAATCCGCATCTACCGGAAAGGCTTGATTGAGTTATTGCCGCCAAAGAAGCGTCGATCAGTTATTAAATCCAAGGGTTCACTTACTTTTTCCACAGCACTGTGAATGTTTAATGGGATGTGTTCAATGAAAAAACATGAAAGATTATAATTGTTCATGTGTTGTTAGCTTAAGCACATCGTTTTTGTCTATACATGTGACTTTGATGAAGATGAGATCACATTTTATGACCAATTACTGCAGAAAACCAGCTGCATGTGCAGAATCCTTTTACTGTATGTATTATGTGGTAGAAAATTCCTTTCTGGTCAGTATTGAAATGTGATAAAAGTACTTCCCAACCCGTATCAGAACACAGAATTCCCACTGAGAGAGCCAATCACAGTCTGGCAAACTCACCAACATCCCTTTTAGGTTTGAAATGACTTGAAATTATTCCAGTTTTAACTCGATGAGTGACTGTCTCTCAGTCTCACCGTTCTCGCCCTGTTCCTCCTCAGTGAAATTAAACTCCTTCAGCCGTTCCTCCTCGAGCATCGATTGGTTGGCGATGGAGTTGGTGTCCTCGTCTGATTGGCTGCCCCTTCGGCTGATGACGCGGTAGATACCGCAGTCCAAAACGTTGAAGCTTTCCTGCCAACAAGATGGCAAGTCACATTTTACACCCGATCAGCGAATTGTATTATTTGTTTAAAAATTATTTAAGCATAAACCTCACTACATGTGATTAGATTTATATATAAACTATCTTCCTATATGGCAAGAAAATGAGCAGGAGTGAGAGATATTTGTGTGTGCTTTTTACACTTACGTGAGAGGAAATGCTGCTCCTGCGGCTGCTGCAAGCCGAGTCCAGTGGCTCTAGTTTACTGATCACTTCCTCCAGCTGACCAATCAGCTGCTGCTGGGAGGCGGAGTTTAGCTGAGCCTTGAGTTGCTCCAGTCGGTCAATGGGGAGGGACTTCCTGGCCTGAGGAGGAAATGGAAAAATTTGGAAGAGCATCCTACCATCCTACTCGTACTATTTCTGCTGCGATGTTTGCATGGTTATTACATACTGTGCATTTATTGTGTATGCCTACTAATGTTGTAAATTAGTATGTGGGGGTCTGGGTAGCTCAGCGAGTATTGACACTGACTATCACCCCTGGAGTCGCGAGTTTGAATCCAGGGCATGCTGAGTGACTCCAGCCAGGTCTCCCAAGCAACCAAATTGGACCGGTTGCTAGGAAGGGTAGAGTCACTTGGGGTAACCTCCTCGTGTGTGTGTGTGTGTGTACCCTGGATGTAATAACAGTGTGCTGAAACATGCAGGTGACGGTTGCGGCAAGCGTCCAGTTCTCTCTCTTCAACAGCCGTTCCACACAGCGCTCAGGTGACACCAACGACAGGTGAGACAAACGACCATCGCCATGTAGACAAAACAACTCATTTCGGAAAACTGTGATCTCTGCTACGTCTAGAGAGAAAAGACGACAGATCCAATCCACGAGCATTACATTTTTATATTAATACTTACTTGATAAATAGTCTATTTTTTTCTATTCTCTCTTGTCTAAATGAAATCCTTTTAGACATAAATACTTCACCCAAAAATAAAAATTCTCTCATAATTTCCTCACTCATCATTGGACCCCATTCATTTGCATTGTATGGACCGACAGGGCTGAATTATTCTTCTGAAAATCTTTATGTTCAGCAGAAGACAGAAAGTCTTACATATCTGTGATGGCATTAGGGTGAGACAATGATGAGAGAGTTTTCATATTATATACATTTATACATCTCACCTTTGACCTCTGTCCACAGCAGGACTTGCCCACTGTGAGGGGTGAATATGTAGATAGCCGAATCAGTCCATGTGAGCAGGTTTTGTTCACTAAAAAACACAGACACGCACACACACACACACACACACACACACACACACAGAGACACACAAACATACACACAGAGACAGAGACACACACACACACACACACACACACACACACACACACAAACAAACAGACAGACACACACACACAGAGACAAACACACACACAGACACATAGAGACACACACACACAGAGACACACACACACACAGAGACAAACACACACACAGACACATAGAGACACACACACAGAGACACACACACACACAGACACACAAACGTACACACGCACACACACACAGACACACAAACATACACACGCACACAAAGAGACAGAGACACACACACACACACACAGAGACACACAAACAGACAGACACACAAACAGACAGACACACACAGAGACACAAACACACACGCACACACAGAGACACACACACACACACACACACAAACATACACAAACACACAGACACACACACACAGACACAAACACACACACACAGACAGACACAAACACACAGACACAAACACAGAGACACACACAAGTTCATATTTAATTTTCAAGTCAATTATTAAATGTAAAACATTTGCTATCCTGACTGAATTTATGTTTCTCAAAATCTTTATATTTATATCATTTTTATTTAAAAGCATACACTGAAATGATATATAATAGTTTTGTAGACAAATTTAAGTCATGCTTATGTATAAATTGCCTTAAATTAAAAAAAGTGAAGAAAAAAATGAGTTTGAGGTGATAGTGAAAGAAACGTAGTCAAAAAGCATCCAGCGTACATATAAACTCCTTCAATATCAATAATGTTCTCAAAAATTTGGTCCGGAGAACCCAAGGGGGCAGTAAGGGGTGCTTAAGAGATAAAATAAGTAAAAAAAAAAAACTATTTCATAACCCAAAATATTTCTCTCCGGGTTTAAACCTCTTACGTACATTACTATAATAGAAAAAGATGCTGTCAAATTAATTAAAAGTATATATTCTTCCTATAAAATTTGAATAAATAATTCTTCAAACATGACATGTTTATTATTTTTCTCACAAAGGGGTCCTCTCTTGGTTTATTTCATAGTTTAGCTGACTTAACTATTATTCAAAAATGTGGAAAATATGAATAATACAGAATGAGTAGATAGCACTGATAGTTCAGGAAGATGAGGAACTCGAGAGACGTCATTACCCAAACTGCATTAGTCTTGGGAACGCCAGAGATTGTGGACTCGTTTGTTCAGGGTTGTAATGTGGTTCATTCCTAAACACACATCAAATACAGAAAGTGAGGGAGAATGTGATAGAGAGGAATGTTGAGTAATTCAGAAAACAAAATTTACAATACAACACACCCTATGTGATAAGAGCTGCTCTAGAGTTTATCTAGAGAGAGATATTTAGTCAGACTACTACTGATTTACTAGTGAATACTGCGTTTAAAAACTGTATACTGCATGCTATTAAACAATAGTATGTAAAACAGTATCCATGTTGTATAATGCTCGTTTTAGCAAATGCAGTCATCCAGATATTCCATGCCTTCTGAAAATGAATTATACACACACTCAATACTGCAAAAATAGTACGAGTAGTACACAAATGAATCAGGAACATGTGAAGTGTTAGACTGTACACACACACACACACACTTGTAAGAGATGAGTGGCAGTGGTGGGCAGGCCAGCAGCTGTTTGAACTGGTGTGTACTCAGAACCTCTCCGGTGAAACTGGCTTCCCAAATCCGTGAACCCGGCCGGGCGCAGTACAGCAGAGGAGGAGGACTGCCCGCCTGACCCCGCTGACCCAGCGTGAGAAAACACGCCCCAAACTCTCCATCTCGCTCTTTATTACCCACACGCCAGAACTTCTCCCTGAGAGAGAAAGACAGGAAGGAACAGATTCAAGTGTGAGACAAAACGAGACCTTGGAAGCGAGCAGATGATTTTTCATTAATTGTTTTTAAATTATTATCCCCCCAATAACCACGACTAGCAAGTACAACCCCCACATCCCCTACCCATCGCTGCAAAAATCCATCCCACCAATGTTCAAACCCGATCTAAACCCTTGGGAGTCATGCAGACCAATGGACAAGGATCTGCATTTATGGTGGAAAGAAAATACGAAGCGGTACGAGAAACTTAGAAGCTTTTCATACCAGTATGAGTGTATGAGTGTTAAATCTCTGAACACGGGCAGAACGCATAAAAAAAGCCAACTTTCACCACTTGTTTTTCATAAAAATAAAAAATTCTGCTAATGCCGTCAGTATCGTTTTCTACATAAGCTCCGGGTGAGTGCAAATGTTTTACTGTTATTTTTAAATATCAATATACATAATGTTCATTTTATTTTTTAGTTTAAGTTCGAAACAGTTCTTGGTAACATTTGTGAATAAAACAAAATATAAGTTGCACTTACATGTCACACTTTTCACTAATTTACGAGTAATCGATTACTCGCTTTCGTGGGATAGGTCACACTTTTTACTAATTTACGAGTAAACGATTACTCGCTTTCGTGGGATAGGTCACACTTTTTCCTAATTTACGAGTAATCGATTACTCGCTTTCGTGGGTTAGGTCACACTTTTTACAAATTTACGAGTAATCAATTACTCGCTTTCGTGGTTTATGTCACACTTTTTACTAATTTACGAGTAATCGATTACTCACTTTCGTGGTTTATGTCACACTTTTTACTAATTTACGAGTAATCGATTACTCACTTTCGTGGTTTATGTCACACTTTTTACAAATTTACGAGTAATCGATTACTCGCTTTCGTGGTTTATGTCACACTTTTTACTAATTTACGAGTAATCGATTACTCACTTTCGTGGTTTATGTCACACTTTTTACAAATTTACGAGTAATCGATTACTCGCTTTCGTGGGATAGGTCACACTTTTTACAAATTTACGAGTAATCGATTACTCACTTTCGTGGTTTATGTCACACTTTTTACAAATTTACGAGTAATCGATTACTCGCTTTCGTGAGATAGGTCACACTTTTTACTAATTTACGAGTAATCGATTACTCGCTTTCGTGGTTTATGTCACACTTTTTACTAATTTAAGAGTAATCGATTACTCGCTTTCGAGGTTTATGTCACACTTTTTACAAATTTACGAGTAATCGATTACTCGCTTTCGTGGGATAGGTCACACTTTTTACTAATTTACGAGTAATCGATTACTCGCTTTCGTGGTTTATGTCACACTTTTTACTAATTTACGAGTAATCGATTACTCGCTTTCGTGGGATAGGTCACACTTTTTACTAATTTACGAGTAATCGATTACTCGCTTTCGTGGGATAGGTCACACTTTTTACTAATTTACGAGTAATCGATTACTCGCTTTCGTGGGATAGGTCACACTTTTTACTAATTTACGAGTAATCGATTACTCACTTTCGTGGGAAAGGTCACACTTTTTACTAATTTATGAGTAATCGATTACTCGCTTTGTGGGATAGGTCACACTTTTACTAATTCACGAGTAATCGATTACTCACTTTCGTGGTTTATGTCACACTTTTTACTAATTTACGAGTAATCGATTACTCGCTTTCGTGGGATAGGTCACACTTTTTACTAATTTACGAGTAATCGATTACTCGCTTTCGTGGGTTAGGTCACACTTTTTACTAATTTACGAGTAATCGATTACTCGCTTTCGTGGGATAGGTCACACTTTTTACTAATTTACGAGTAATCGATTACTCACTTTCGTGGTTTATGTCACACTTTTTACTAATTTACGAGTAATCGATTACTCGCTTTCGTGGGATAGGTCACACTTTTTACTAATTTACGAGTAATCGATTACTCGCTTTCGTGGGATAGGTCACACTTTTTACTAATTTATGAGTAATCGATTACTCGCTTTCGTGGGTTATGTCACAATTTTTTACTAATTTACGAGTAATCGATTACTCGCTTTCGTGGGATAGGTCACACTTTTTACTAATTTACGAGTAATCGATTACTCGCTTTCGAGGTTTAGGTCACACTTTTTACTAATTTACGAGTAATCGATTACTCGCTTCGTGGGATAGGTCACACTTTTTACTAATTTACTGAGTAATCGATTACTCGCTTTCGTGGTTTATGTCACACTTTTTACTAATTTACGAGTAATCGATACTGCTCGGGATAGGTCACACTTTTTACTAATTTACGAGTAATCGATACTGCTCGGGATAGGTCACACTTTTTACAAATTTACGAGTAATCGATTACTCACTTGTGGGAAAGGTCACACTTTTACAATTTACGTGCAATCGACACTGCTGGGATAGGTCACACTTTTTACTAATTTACTGAGTAATCGATTACTCACTTTCGTGGGTTAGGTCACACTTTTTACTAATTTACGAGTAATCGATTACTCGCTTTCGTGGGATAGGTCACACTTTTTACTAATTTACGAGTAATCGATTACTCGCTTTCGTGGGATAGGTCACACTTTTTACTAATTTACGAGTAATCGATTACTCACTTTCGTGGTTTATGTCACACTTTTTACAAATTTACTGAGTAATCGATTACTCGCTTTGTGGGATAGGTCACACTTTTTACTAATTTACTGAGTAATCGATTACTCGCTTTAGTGGGATAGGTCACACTTTTTACTAATTTACTGAGTAATCGATTACTCGCTTTAGTGGGATAGGTCACACTTTTTACTAATTTATGAGTAATCGATTACTCGCTTTCGTGGGTTATGTCACAATTTTTACTAATTTACGAGTAATCGATTACTCGCTTTCGTGGGATAGGTCACACTTTTTACTAATTTATGAGTAATCGATTACTCGTTTTTCTAGGGTTATGTCATACTTTTTACTAATTTATGAGTAATCGATTACTCGATTTTCAAGGGTAAGAGTACTCAACTAAAAAATTACACACTAATGATCATCTGTAGCTTTGACAGCACCTCACCTGAGTGGGTAGATGACGATGCGATGGCCCGAGGTTAGTTATGTTGATATAATTTACTACTTTGGGTAGTTTTGACAGCCAATAACTGCATAAATTGAGTCTGAACTTAATTTTACTCCAAGAAATTCATAATATGCTTGTTGTTCATCTTCTGGATCGCTAATTTCGGTAGTTTTTATATTTCTTTTTACGAAGACCAGAACCAGAATATCATAATCATCATGGCGCCACCCAGTGGTTGATCAGGAAAACTGTGGATACATGATGGATAAATGAACAGTTATTTATATATTTTTTTATTTTATATATATATATATATATATATATATATATATATATATATATATATATATATAATAAGGTTAAATATATTTGGGATTAGAAGAACACAGAGTTCTTCGCGTTCACCTGAACCCGAATCTGAAAAGGTGTTAATTTGGAGTTTTCACATATAAGTTAAAATCCTACCAACTGCCCTGAAACGAATCATGCTTCGCCATGGGACATAATTTATGACAATGCAGGACATTCTCTTCACTCACATACACTCTGTGCATTGTAAACAGTGTCTTCAGGCCTCAGGACTTTTAAAGTGAGACTGTTTTAGCCAACACACACCTCTCAGTGTCACACAGGTAGCAGCGACTGAGAGACGAGACCACCAGGTGTCCATCCATGCACCCTAGCTGGACGACACGGGAATCCACCGTGGTGATGGTCTGAACTGGGAAGATAACAAATGCAGAGCCCTGTTTGGAAACACACAAGGACAGAAACGCAATATGCAAATTATTATTTAAATCAAAAATGGCCACAACGACACACTGAAGCTTCCACGTGTGTGTGAGGTGAACTCATTTTCCTTTACCTTCCCAAGTTTAGAGGACCCAGCCCGTACGCAGGACACTTTCCCTCCAACATCTCCTGCAAACACTCGGAGGGTCGAGGCGTCCCAACACAGAGACGTAACCGTCTGTCCACGATGCTCCCAGGACACAGATGCGCGCTCCGGACGACCACGGCGCTCCAAGTGGAGCTCCCACACCACTACAGCACCCTGACTGGAGTACACACACACACACACACACACACACACACACACACACACACATCATATGTGCTCAGATTGGTAAAAACAAACATAATTGTTTAACACAGATAAGGTAAACAGGAATACCTCGTTGCCACAGCGATAAAGTCCTCATCATGGGGGCAGCATGCCACCTGCGTGATAGAGCCTTCCTAAATAAAGGCATTAGAGAAGATATTGATCATTTTTAATCAGACTGCTACGGAAACTGTTACGGGCAAAGTATACTTCGGCTGTGATCGCTCTGTGCGCAGTATGCGTATGTTGCAGAATATATCATTTTTGGATGAAGAAAAGCTGAACATTAATATTTATGTTAAGGCCGTTAACGGTCAGGAGTAGAGGGAGACCGATATATCGTTTTTAATCGATTAATCGGTGCCGATAGCTGCTTTTTGGATTTATATGTCTATAGTTTCAGACAGTTTTTTTCTTGATCATTTCGTCATTTCAAAATAAGAGTCCCCGGTGTGTTTCAGGCTTGTTTACCTATTAAAGTATTGCGTTATGCACCACATCTTCCATTTCTTTCTGGTTATTATTGGCATTTTGGTTGAACATTAAACTGCATCGAGGATTTTATTCATTGTGAACTCTTCGTCTTTGCCCACCATAATAAAGAAATTGCTATAAATCGATTTATTAATCGATTGTCTGACTTTCCCAGCACCTTAGCTATCGGTATTGGCAAAATCCACAATCGGTCGACCTCTAGTTATTATTATACATTTATACTGCAGGTATGCAAACTCATGAGCGGTGCAAAAGGTGTAAGATATATATTTTTAGTTGCTTTGTTCTTTGTTTTTAAAGATTTTTTTGGTTGCATTTAAAGCTCTTAAAGTGTTTACATTTAAACTAACCCATTCAAGTGATTTTAATAAGGAAAATGTAGAAATTTTACCAAACAATTTGTGCAAACAAGCTTAAAAAAAGGTGACATTAGCTGAATGGTGAGTAGTTTGCATCCCTGTAATATAAGCAAGATCTAGATGTGCACATTGAGTTGCATGATCACGGTAATTTCACGTTCTACTTCTGTAGCTTTTTTTTTTAATTTATTCTTTTGACCTTATTTGTTTGCTTCCACTGTTTTAACGGTTATATACTTAAAACTGGCCAAAATGTATATGGTCACAAATATACTGTGCATCCCCACTCTGTATACTTTGTTAGGTTGCACCAATAAAACACAGGCAAAAACCAACATGTGATAAATATAATGTCGCAATGTTTATACTGACCTTAGAAAGTTCAAACACACTTTAAGAGATCATGTGAAGTCATCTAATCGACAAAGTGGAACAACTGCATGTAAACAAACAGCTAAAGGTACCGTAAGTGTGTGTATCAGCTCAATGATTAACAGATTGCATTTGTTGTTTGTACTTTGTGCGTGAGGATCAGTTTTTGCTTCCATCCGTCCCTCTGAATGAGGTTAAGTCCTCCGGCAGACGTGCCCAGGGCCAGCCATTTCTTCGACACCGAGAGACACGTGCACTGCAATACACAAATGAATATTGGGAGGAATCTGTCATGAACATGTCTGGGTCACGTTTCACCCCAAAATCAGCAAAAAAGAACAAAAAATATACATTTTGCATTAAGAAAATGAAGCCAAATTTTATGACTATTACGAGTTTTTGCACTATGACATTATTTCAAATTAAGCATGTGGGACATTATTAGTACCATAATGAGAAATATATATATAGAGCATTGCATTAGAGTCAATTTGATTATACATTTCCATCTACATTAATGAGAATCTAATGAGGCTGGAAACAGTCCTTAAAACAGGCTTAATTATAAGTTTGAATGTTTTCCGCCCACTTGAATTTGGGTTGAAATGTGAAACCTTGAATTGAATTTCACTCAATGGTTTTGTGAGATTCACTCAAGCAGCCAATCAGTGCAGTGATACGCATACAACAGTCAGGTAAAATAATTCTCCATGTGGTTTAGGGTGTGTTGATATGCTGGTGATGAGGAAACAAATAAACAGAACAGAAACCAAAAGAGATTTTATGATGTTCCCTAAAAACACCACCACACACAATTCAGGTCAGGTTGAATAATGGGAGCCATAAAACCTGTCACAATAAAAACATACTCTTACTTTTACACAACATGTATATCATGTAGTTTCGTAAGTGTGTGTGTGTGTTACTTTGATCCGGCCCGAGTCCAGTCGCAGGGCAGAGAGGAGGGGGTCCAGACAGTCAAACTCAGCCAACACGTGAGTGTAAGACTCGGGTACCACAGGAGTCATCCTGCACTGCTCTGAAAGGGGAATAAACAAACATATACATAATCCTCATGAGTCGCTGTGGCGGTGTTGAAAAACCTCGTGAGCTGCAAATCTAGACAGCATAGACACATGTGCAGCATGTTTTGTTATCACAAGCTTGTGCGTTTTTGGCCCTAGACACATTTTTTGGTATTACCTAGACAGTATTTTAGGCACCTGCAACATTTTTAGGCCTCGGCTACATTTTTGGGCGCATTTTAGGCCCTTGCAACATTTTTGGGTGCATTCTAGGCCCCTGCAACATTTTTGGGGGCATTTTAGGCCCCTGCAACATTTTTGGGTGCATTATAGGCCCTTGCAACATTTTGGGGGCATTTTAGGCCCTTGCAACATTTTTGGGCGCATTTTAGGCCCTTGCAACATTTTTGGGTGCATTCTAGGCCCTTGCAACATTTTGGGGGGCATTTTAGGCCCTTGCAACATTTTTGGGCGCATTTTAGGCCTCTGCAACATTTTTGGGCGCATTGTAGGCCTCTGCAACAGTTTTGGGTGCATTTTAGGCCCTTGCAACATTTTTGGGTGCATTCTAGGCCCCTGCAACATTTTTGGGGGCATTTTAGGCCCCTGCAACATTTTTGGGTGCATTATAGGCCCTTGCAACATTTTGGGGGGCATTTTAGGCCCTTGCAACATTTTTGGGCGCATTTTAGGCCCTTGCAACATTTTTGGGCGCATTTTAGGCCCTTGCAACATTTTGGGGGGCATTTTAGGCCCTTGCAACATTTTTGGGCGCATTTTAGGCCTCTGCAACATTTTTGGGCGCATTGTAGGCCTCTGCAACAGTTTTGGGTGCATTTTAGGCCCTTGCAACATTTTGGGGGGCATTTTAGGCCCTTGCAACATTTTTGGGGCATTTTAGGCCCCTGCAACATTTTTGGGCGCATTTTAGGCCCTTGCAACATTTTTGGGTGCATTCTAGGCCCTTGCAAAATTTTGGGAGGCATTCTAGGCCCTTGCAACATTTTGGGGGGCATTTTAGGCCCTTGCAACATTTTTGGGTGCATTTTAGGCCTCTGCAACATTTTTGGGCGCATTGTAGGCCTCTGCAACATTTTTGGGCGCATTTTAGGCCCTTGCAACATTTTTGGGTGCATTTTAGGACCTTGCAACATTTTTGGGCACATTTTAGGCCCCAGCAATATATTTGGGCGCATTTTAGGCCCCAGCAATATTTTTGGGCGCATTTTAGGCCCGTGCAACATTTTTGGGCATACCTAGACTTTTAGGCAGCGTTTTGGGACCTGGCATCATCACAGATGCATTTTAAACCACTCGTGGTGAATACATAATTTTTTTAAATCACAGGCCCCTGCAGCATTTTTGGTCATCAACAGCTGGCATTATAAAAGTGCCTACCGTTTTTTTTGGGTGGGAATTTTGACTGCATGCATCATTATTGGGCAGCATAGGTGCATTCCAAAAAGCATTTGTGGCCATATGCACTTAAAGACACACAACATTTCATTTTGGAGCACTAGCGGTGCAGCATTTTTGGTCATAATATACAACCAAAGCATTTTTATATAAGTCGACAAATATCAGTGAAGAGCATGCTTGAGATACTTGAAGAAAACAAGGAAAAATCAAGGTAAATATTACTTTTTTTATTAGCCGTCACTTCCCAAAAGAAGTGTGTGGAAATATGATTTAATTGTGTATATGTATTTAGGATAAATAAAATGTTAGCTATGAAATGACTCAAAGGAGTCTGACATTTAATGTAAAAAAAACAGTGTCAAGTCCACCACAGAATTGTATTAAATACAATACAGTATTTAGTATTAAGTGATGATGAGGAACACAAACACTCAACAATCAGCAGCAATTTTTGGCATTCAGACTGTCATCACGCCTTTGGTGCCAAAAAAAAAAAAATGCTGACTTACTAGGCAACTTACTAGGATTTAGTACACAGCCCGTCTCAGCTCTCTGTCATATGATTCCAGAAGAATCCAATTGAAAAAGCATGACTAGGACACATACATCCACCCTTCAATTTATCCTTTTTTTATATGAAAATATAGTATTCAAGGACAATTCTGGACTATTATAAACCTCGTAATCTAACTGTATCATATTTATAACATAAAAGAATGCCTGAATTAACCAGAAAAATAAACCATGCAAACCCTTTTCTCACAAATATGACATATAATGTATTTAGTTTAGTTTTAGGGATTTAAATTTGTATTTCAAACAGAAAAGCACTTACAAACACACATGCACACCAACTCACCACTTCCCCATTCGTCTAAAAACACACTGCATGTCATAGTTCAGCGTTGACAAACTTTAAAAACATTTTATACAATCAAATAAATCTCCTTTTGTGTGAGTTTGGGGTCATGTTTGTTGTTAAAACGCAAGTTTAAAATGAAAGTAAAAGATAAATGGGAATTGTCGGTACTTTTGCAGTAACAGTTCAGCTCACTGAATGATTGAATCATTAAAGTTACATCATTTAAACATTTATAGCGAAATAAGAGAGGTTTTTACCTTTTTTTTACTCTGTAAATAAAGCAGATAAACTTATCTGAGCTGGTAAACGTGTTTAAGACAAACTCGATAATTTAAATAAAACATTTGATATGAATGAAGATGCATTAAAATATGTTTTTACCTCCTCCTGGGCTCCAGACTCATTTAAATGTGCGTTAAATCTCCAGAAATGTAGTAAGAATGGATCACAATAGTGTGTAAAGTGGAAATCACGTGTGTGTTTGACAGCTGACTGTAAACTGACCGGCGCTACTTCCGCCTCGAACACGTCACTGTAAGACGCGGAGTGATTCACTGTCAGCACAGGGGACTATTTTCAGGCGCATTGGCCGTGACTGAACACGAAGTACTTCGAGAAATTCATATTTGTCTTACCAGATATTTTATATATATTATTTGAATTGTATTTGAGGGTTTATATCCTTAAATGTGTTTCTCATAGAGGCGTAGGCATTCTAGCAGTAGATCGCGGGTGCTTCGGTCCATTAAAAGCTCTTGTTGGTATTGATTGATATTTGAGACGCTCAGGAGAGAAACGCCAGTTCCATTAGCAAGCAAAAATAGCAAAGACTCAATCTGAAAGATCTTACGACCTTCAAAGTGTTGGCACCAGATTTATATGAAGATATATTCATTTTTATCAAATAATGAACATAACCATTACCCCTATTGAACACAGAATGACCGTTACATTTTTCAGTCAGGTATGAAAAATAAACTTAAAGGAATATTCCGGGTTAAATACGAGTTAAGCTCAATTAACAGCATTTGTGGCATAATATTGATTACCACTAAAATTTTGTTCGACTCGTCCCTCGTTTTCTTTAAATAAAGCAACATTCTGGGTTCCAGTCAGGCACTTACAATGGAAGTCAATGGGGGCCTAAACTGTAAACGTTAAAATACTCACTATTTCAGACGTATAGCCACAAGATGTAAACGATATGTGTGTTAACATGATTTTAGTGTGATAAAATCACTTACTAACCTTTTCTGTGTAAAATCCAATTTTAACGACATAATGCCTAAAATGACAGATTTACAGCTCAAATAATACACAAGATTTAACATCAGACTTAATGTAAGTAATATTATACAATTATAAGTTTAACATTTCTGACTTTAAACACTTCAAAAATTGGCCCCATTTACTCCCATTGTTAGTGCCTCACTGAAACCTCCATTTTTGCTTTTTTTTTAAAGAAAACGAGGGACGAGTCGAAATTTTGTTTTTGTTGTTGTTGTGGTAATCGACATTACGCTGCAGATGCTGTCGATTGAGCTTAACTTGAATTAAAGGAACCCGGAATATTCCTTTAATTCAAGATCTATTGTCTGCGCTTATAAAATATTTTAAGAAATACATTTTAATTTCATAGTAAAATTCTTCAAATTTAATTGAGTAATAAAAAAATTATACAAAAAACAAACCAAAAAAATCTGATATATTTTTTGTTGTATTAATTTTGGTAAATATTACACCGTTCAATTTGTCTGAATTTTTTTTATGAAATTGAAATACAGAAATCTTAAAAATAGGCTAAAATAGTACTGAAAACAATATTGTGAAAACTAAGTTTTATTGAAAAATAAAAATATTTTAGCCTATTTTTACCGTTAGATTTACGCATTTAAATTTTATAACAAAATTCCATCAAATTGAATTGCATAATTGTTGACAAAACTAAATTAATAATCTAGAATAAATTTAAGTGTGATTAATTTTGTTAAAGATTACGCAATTAAATTTGATGGAATTTTATTATGATATGTAAATCTTAAAAACAGGCGTTTTTTTTAAAATAGGACTGAACACAATATTGCAAAAACTAAGTATTTTTAACACATTATTTTGCTAGGAAAACAAATCAAAATATTGAGTAACCGAGTTGCAATGTGCAAAGAGAAATTTATAGACAATAAATTACACTAAATAATATCTACGCCCATTTTGTACGATTTATGCATTTTAATTTCAAAACAAAATTCCATCAAATTGAGTTTCGGAATATTTAACAAAATTAAATAAACCAGAATTTTAAATTTAAATTTAAATGGAATTTTGCTTTTGAATTTGAAATGCATAAATCTTAAAAATAGGCTCAAATATGAAAAACTCACAATTATATTCACAATAGAAATGTCCTTCCTTTTGCTCAGATATCTTGGTTTCACTCACACAGACGCACGTATGTATTTTTGGGACTTTTTCTTATCGAAGGCTTCACGTTCATCTGAAACTGATCTATTCTTGCCACTTAGTAGTATGGTCAAAATACAGCGCTTCCTCTTTTTGGGGATTTCATGGCATAAAATAACATCTAACCTGCTATAAACAATCTTTTTTAATCCAAGTTCCTCACAATGTGCACACCGAGACTTGTGTAACACAGCTTTGAGGAAGCTCTTTTTATGAAACGCACACAAACACACAGAATATCCCAACAACAGTTCAACAGTTTGAATTATGACTTTATTTGCAATAACATCAACTCGGTGCAGCTAGACATGTTATAAAGCAGTGCGAAGGAGTGTGCACTTGTCTGCGGCACACAGATCAGTCAATGCACTACAGAGTAACACTTGTATTATACAGTATTGCTTTATTTCCTCCCGTTGGCATGTCTTGAGCAACTGACTTCCAATCAGCGTCAAGTCTCGAGAGAGTTGAACTGGATTGCAATATCCGATTTGTAAAGATTCCTCCTTATCGTCGACTTAAAAGCTTTTCCCTCCAACAGAGTCCTTTGCATTAAACATTAAGTTCCTGAGAAACCTTCCACCGTTATTATTATTACACCACAAGTTTGGTCATTGTAGAAATACAACACTGTTAAAATGTCACATCTTACCTAGGAATCCACGGAAAGGCGAAAAAAACGGAACGGACAAAATAAAGAGAAAAAAATCATTACAGTTGTGTGTGACTGCTGCTGTCCATCTCCACGTGGACCAATAATATGACAGCATTGCCCTCTCCAAGCTCCTCCCCCAAGGACACGCCCACTAGCACCTCCAGCTCTGATTGGCTGGAAAATTCACCCATTTGAGGCCATTCGTCCCAGCTAGGAGTGTGTGTCCGAAATGCTCTCTTTTTTTATTTTATCCAGAGTCTTTTCTCACTCTCAAAGTATTCGCTTCTACGTGACCACGTCAGGTTTTTCGCATCATCCGACGGGATTGCCAGGCTTGAAACTTGTTGTATGCAGCCTGTAGCATTTCCTCAAGATGGCCCGTTAGCTGTAAACACAATCGGAAGACACAAGAATGATTTCACAGTCCCGCTGCAGGTGTATCAAACACGTCGATGAATGAAGAAACGGCAGTTTGAATATGCAGAATGGAGAATGACGTTGGAGAGCTCAACAGGGGAAGATTTTCAGTGAATAAAGACTACACACAGAAATGAAAATTCGGTCATAATGTATTCACTGTCATGTCGTTCTAAAACTTGTATGACTTTCTATTTTACGCGGAACACAAACGAGATGTTTTAATGAGTATTTTCAAAACTGACGGTTGACAGTTGATAGCGACTCACTTTAAAGCTTGAAAACGAACCCCAAATTATTATAAAAGTAGTCCATGCGACTCCTGTGTCATATTCCTAATTTAACATGTACATTTTCAGCGAATATCTATTCAAAAATAGCTCGTTTACAGTGGCAGGCAGGTTTACGCAAGAACTGTATTTTTGTTCGAAAACCACTAATAATTTAATATTAAATATTATAATTTCATATATTAACATTATGATTTATATTTTATAGAACATAATATACTACATTAAATGAAATTATTTTTGATATTATTATTATTATTATTATTATTAAATTATAACTCTTTAATATTATTAAATTGTATAATACAAACAATTATAATTACAATATACATTTATTATAAACCACTTATTATAATACATGTCATTATTAACCACTTATACTGTAATAATATATTAAATACTATGATTTAATAATATATTGAATTAATAATATATGTAAATATACATATATATAATTTAAAAACTATTAATATTAAATATTATACTTTTATATATCAAGAATAAAATTTATATGATATAAAATTTTATTATAATATTTTTTATTTTATTATTAATACATCATAACTCTTAAATATTAAATTATATAATCTAATATAATTTACTATTTATGAATTAAAATAAGCCACTTATTATAATACATGTCATTAGTAACCACTTATAATGTATTAAATTAAATACTATAATGTTAATTATAGGTTTAATTTAATTATTTGAACTGTGTGTGTGTGTGTGTGTGTGTGTGTATATATAAATACAAATTATTACTATTATATATATATACTCACCTAAAGGATTATTAGGAACACCTGTTCAATTTCTCATTAATGCAATTATCTAATCAACCAATCACATGGCAGTTGCTTCAATGCATTTAGGGGTGTGGTCCTGGTCAAGACAATCTCCTGAACTCCAAACTGAATGTCAGAATGGGAAAGAAAGGTGATTTAAGCAATTTTGAGCGTGGCATGGTTGTTGGTGCCAGACGGGCCGGTCTGAGTATTTCACAATCTGCTCAGTTACTGGGATTTTCACGCACAACCATTTCTAGGGTTTACAAAGAATGGTGTGAAAAGGAAAAACATCCAGTATGCGGCAGTCCTGTGGGCTGAAAATGCCTTGTTGATGCTAGAGGTCAGAGGAGAATGGGCCGACTGATTCAAGCTGATAGAAGAGCAACTTTGCCTGAAATAACCACTCGTTACAACCGAGGTATGCAGCAAAGCATTTGTGAAGCCACAACACGCACAACCTTGAGGCGGATGGGCTACAACAGCAGAAGACCCCACCGGGTACCACTCATCTCCACTACAAATAGGAAAAAGAGGCTACAATTTGCAAGAGCTCACCAAAATTGGACAGTTGAAGACTAGAAAAATGTTGCCTGGTCTGATGAGTCTCGATTTCTGTTGAGACATTCAGATGGTAGAGTCAGAATTTGGCGTAAACAGAATGAGAACATGGATCCATCATGCCTTGTTACCACTGTGCAGGCTGGTGGTGGTGTAATGGTGTGGGGATGTTTTCTTGGCACACTTTAGGCCCCTTAGTGCCAATTGGGCATCGTTTAAATGCCACGGCCTACCTGAGCATTGTTTCTGACCATGTCCATCCCTTTATGGCCACCATGTACCCATCCTCTGATGGCTACTTCCAGCAGGATAATGCACCATGTCACAAAGCTCGAATCATTTCAAATTGGTTTCTTGAACATGACAATGAGTTCACTGTACTAAAATGGCCCCCACAGTCACCAGATCTCAACCCAATAGAGCATCTTTGGGATGTGGTGGAACAGGAGCTCAGTGCCCTGGATGTGCATCCCACAAATCTCCATCAACTGCAAGATGCTATCCTATCAATATGGGCCAACATTTCTAAAGAATGCTTTCAGCACCTTGTTGAATCAATGCCACGTAGAATTAAGGCAGTTCTGAAGGCGAATGGGGGTCAAACACAGTATTAGTATGTGTTCCTAATAATCCTTTAGGTGAGTGTATATATATATATAAGATTAAAATGTATATTATATATTAAATTAAATTATAATTGTTTTTATTAAATTATAACTCTTAACCCTGTTACGTCTGACATATGAAAGAATTGTCCGAAAATTCTAATTGTTTGACCTTAAACTGTTTGTAGTACCAGAAGACAAACTAAAAAAAGAAATTGTAAAAAATGCACATGTATAATAATATATATAATGTATCATATTTAAAGGTCATTATCCCAGTAATTCATTGTTGTGTGGGACGTTTGTTATGTGAGTTTTTGTACAGGGGTACATTTTGGGGTATTATCAGAGGACTCTCTGGGCTTTTCAGAGATACCAAATGTTTGAATTTGGTCTATAAATATGGATTAAAATGTATCACTGTTCAATTCAGCACATCAAATACAATATAAACAATAAACAGATTTATCATATGTATTATATGCACCAAACACTATATTGACATTTAAAAAAGGGAAATTGAAAAACTATCATAATAGCTTGTGATGTAAAATAATGAGATGTTTATAATGATAGAGCCGGCAGAATATATGAAATATTAGTTCACACTTTAATATATCTTATAAAATTTATATGTCAGACTTTTCAAAGCTCTGTGTTTTTTATGGCGTGCATGAATGTATATTTAATGGTGATTGAGAGATTTTCCTCAAAAGTCTGTTGTGTCATATCTGATGGATTTCAAAGGGGCTTTTTCAATAAAATAATATCTAAACTTTTAATCAAGCACAGCTGCTTATATTCAGCAAATACTCATTTTAACATATCAGTAACAATATAATCATTACTGTCACTATTACTTTATTAAAATAAGCTGTCATTTATCCCAACAGAAGACTTTTCGCATAAGCCATTTTAAATAGATCGATATAAACATTGAAACCACTTTTTCACAAATAACCACTAGATGGCGCCATAAACATGTGAAACTTACACACCATAGATTATTTGGCTCGTCAGCTTGAACAGTAAAACAGGAGCCGTTAAACATTGTGTATCATATTTGATACACAGGCATTATAGGGTTAAATATTATTAACTTATATAATATAATAAATTATTATAGTATAAATTATAAGCAGCCATTCATTTTAATGACACATTCTTATGAACCACTTATAATACATTTTAGAATGAATGATTTAATAATATATTACATTTTAAAATATTTATATTATGTATAATATATTTTTAATTATATTATCAATTAAACGATCACTTATGATCATTACAATATAAATGATAATAATAAGTGACTTGTAACCTTACAAAATAATGACATTTGTTATTTGGATGAACTAATTCTTTAACAGGAAACTTTCCTGAATATAATTCAGAAAATGCCAGAATAACAGAGGCTAGACTAGCATCAATTATTCATGTGTTCAGTGTTCCTCACAGTGGACAATGGACGGGGCAGGGGGCGTGACCTTACATTAATGCTCAAAAACTGCCGTTGGAGCTTCTCCTGAAAGGGGCGGAGCTTAGTCACCTGGAATCGCTCTAGGTTAGATTTCATCTTAACTACCTGTACAGAGAAGGGACACAAAAAAACATCAACATCCAACACGATAATGACATAATAAAAATACACGAGATCTTAAAATGTGAAGCTTCATACAGTGGCCAGAGGAATTATTTTAAGCAACTGCGGACCCATTTTCTGACCTTTTCCTCCAGGAAGGGAGTGCTGACGGGGAAACAGGACCAGAAGTGTCGGAGCAGCTCTCCAGCGGCCGTATATAAGTGCTTCAGTTCACTCTGAACATCAGTGGCCACCAACTCTACATTCATAAAAAAACATGCAAGAAGCTGAAGCTACATTTGATATTATTAATGAGAGGTATAGACCGATTGCAGTGAGTGCAGTGTACATGTGTGCAAGTCTGATCTTCACACGCTTTAACTCACGGTTAATGGTCTGTTGACCTCCGCCCTGCATCAGAACGCCTCCAGGTGACAGCTCTGTGATGGCGGAGCCCGCCGCACTGCTGGACATCACCTGAAATGACACAAACACTGACATTTCCCACGACAATACAACCGCCAGCTTGCACCTGTATAATTGGACTGATGTACCTTTGTCAGACAGGGTTTATAGTTCTTCATCTCCTGTCGGATGACACTGATGGAGGTTATAATGTCCTGACTGGTGGTGTAATGCTGCGGCTGCAGAGGAACTGGCCCGTGGGAGTATCTTATAGGAACAAACCAATAACACACAAATAAATAACAAGCTACATTTAATACAGAGATCATCAAAAAATGAACTAGATCGTTCAAATTTGTCGAGACAAACTTTGATGTTGGCTGATATCAAATATTGAGAAAATAAAACAATAATAAAGAGGGAAAAATAAAGATAAAGACAAAAGATTCACACTCCTTTAATTTCCTCAATACTTAAAAAAAAATGGCAAATATATATATTTTTTTAATTTGTATATAAAAAACATTAACAATTCAAAACATTTTCATTTTTATAATAAAACAGAATTTTCTGAACCTTCTCCACTTAATTTCCTATTTCTCATTATCCATATTGCTATATAAAAGATAAAAAGAATAATAGAGGGAAAAAATAAATAAAAAAGGAAAGAAAGAAAACAGAAAGAATAATAAAAAGATAAAAAGAAAAAATAATAGATAGATACAATGAAAGAAAAAAGAGAAAGAAATAAAGAAAATAAATAAATAATAATATATAGATAAGATAGATAGAAAGAAACAGAGAGAATAGAAGAAAACATAAAGAGAGAATAAAAGAAAGATAAAAAGAAAAAAGTAAAAAAGAAAGAAATATGGACGGGCATACAGAGACAGACAGACAGAAAGTCAGAGAGACAGACAGTCAGATAGTCAGATAGACAGACAGAAAGTCCGATAGACAGACAGACAGACATATAGTCAGACAGATAGAAAGATCGACAGATAGTCAGACAGACAGATAGTCAGACAGACAGAAAGATCGACAGATAGTCAGACAGACAGATAGTCAGACGGACATATAGACAGAAAGTCAGACAGACAGAAAGTCCGTTAGACAGACATATAGTCAGACAGACAGGCATATAGACAGAAAGTCATACAGACAGACAGAAAGTCTGATAGACAGACAGACAGACATATAGTCAGACAGATAGAAAGATCGACAGATAGTCAGACAGACAGATAGTCAGACGGACATATAGACAGAAAGTCAGACAGACAGACAGACAGAAAGTCCGTTAGACAGACATATAGTCAGACAGACAGGCATATAGACAGAAAGTCATACAGACAGACAGAAAGTCCGTTAGACAGACAGACAGACATATAGTCAGACAGACATATAGACAGAAAGACAGATAGTCAGACAGACATATAGACAGAAAGTCAGACAGACAGAAAGAAAGTCCGATAGACAGACAGAAAGTCAGACAGACAGACAAAGTCAGATAGACAGACAGACATATAGACAGAAAGTCAGACAGACAGACAAAGTCAGATAGACAGACAGACATATAGACAGAAAGTCAGACAAAGTCAGATAGACAGACAGACATATAGACAGAAAGTCAGACAGACAGATACTAAGATAGACAGACCGACAGAAAGTCAGACAGACAGTCAGAAAGAAAGTCCGATAGACAGACAGAAAGACATATAGAAAAAAAGTCAGATAGTCAGACAGACAGACAGTCAGACAGAAAGGCAGATAGACAGACAGACAGATAGTCAGACAGACAGAAAGTCATTTTAAACAGACATAAACAGACAGAAAAACATATAGAAATAAAGTCAGACAGACAGACAGAAAGTCAGATTGATAGTCAGACAGACAGACAGAAAGTCCAATAGACAGACAGAAAGACAGACAGATATACAGCACATTGCACCAAAGCCAACATAAACTACTAAAATAAAGAAACAGTTTTTACCTGTCTGACTTCTTCAGGTTCAGAGCAATAGTTTTACGGCCAGAGTCACTCTGCAAGTCATCATATTCAATGGCTTCCTGTAATTTCACCTGAAGGCCGACAAAACAACAGCGTCGTCAAACTTTAACAGCTTAAAAGACGATCATGTAACTAAGCGGATAGTTCCGGCTCTGAAATCAGACTGAAAGAGTCATGCGTGTGTCCTGCTGTTTCACCTTTTTGAGTGACGGCTGAAAGAAATCTGAATCTCTGGAGTTTCCATCAGTGCTGCTGGTTTCACTGGCTTGATCACTGGAGGCTTCACTTCACACACACACACACACACACACACACACACACACACACACAGATCATTAAACATATGATACACACACACACACACACACACACACACAAACTCTGTTGAAACACTCACACTTTTCGCAGTCCGGCTGCCAGCACCATGGCGCTGTGATGGTTGAAGCGTTTGATGATGGCACAGTTACTGTTCTCTCTCAATGTTTTGTTTGATGGGTTTGATGTGGAGGGAACTGTCGCTCTCCCGTAACCCTACAGACAGACCAGCCCAGTTAACTTATCATCAGCACTAAATAATCCAAAACAGCATTGAGGTGTCACTTAAAGTCTAATATCTCTCACCTCATCTAATGTTTTATCCTCATGGGACAGCAGATCTACCATTGGGTTCTTCACTCCCTGAGTCACCATCGATTTCAGGCCTGAACAGAATGACAAACAAACTCCATCAGAATACAGTTCACACACACACACACACACACACACACACACACACACACACACACACACACACACACACACTTTGATTTAAGTCCTTAATTACACAGTAACAGTTCTTGAGCTGTACATTCAAAAGAGCCGGCATGAATCGAAGAGTCATTTGTTCATTAGTCCGAACACACTAGTCTCGCAGTGCGTTTTGCACTGTAGATTCAAAAGAGCCGGCATGAATCAGAGAGTCATTTGTTCATGAGTCTGAACACACTAGTCTCGCAGTGAGTTTTGCACTGTAGATTCAAAAGAGCCGGCATGAATCGAAGAGTCATTTGTTCATTAGTCCGAACACACTACTCTCGCAGTGTGTTTTGCACTGTAGATTCAAAAGAGCCGGCATGAATCGAAGAGTCATTTGTTCATTAGTCCGAACACACTAGTCTCACAGTGTGTTTTGCACTGTAGATTCAAAAGAGCCGGCATGAATCGAAGAGTCATTTGTTCATTAGTCCGAACACACTAGTCTCGCAGTGTGTTTTGCACTGTAGATTCAAAAGAGCCGGCATGAATCGAAGAGTCATTTGTTCATGAGTCTGAACACACTAGTCTTGCAGTGCGTTTTGTGCTATAGATTCAAAAGAGCCGGCATGAATCAGAGAGTCATTTGTTCATGAGTCTGAACACACTAGTCTCGCAGTGCGTTTTGCACTATAGATTCAAAAGAGCCGGCATGAATCAGAGAGTCATTTGTTCATGAGTCCGAACACAGTAGTCTCGCAGTGCTTATTGCACTGTAGATTCAAAAGAGCCGGCATGAATCAAAGAGTCATTTGTTCATGAGTCAGAACACACTAGTCTTGCAGTGCGTTTTGCGCTGTAGATTCAAAAGAGCCGGCATGAATCAGAGAGTCATTTGTTCATGAGTCTGAACACACTAGTCTCGCAGTGCTTTTTGCACTGTAGATTCAAAAGAGCCGGCATGAATCGGAGAGTCATTTGTTCATGAGTATGAACACACTAGTCTCGCAGTGTGTTTTGCACTGTAGATTCAAAAGAGCCGGCATGAATCAGAGAGTCATTTGTTCATGAGTCTGAACACACTAGTCTCGCAGTGCGTTTTTCACTGTAGATTCAAAAGAGCCGGCATGAATCAGAGAGTCATTTGTTTATGAGTCTGAACACACTAGTCTCGCAGTGTGTTTTGCACTGTAGATTCAAAAGAGCCGGCATGAATCAGAGAGTCATTTGTTCATGAGTATGAACACACTAGTCTCGCAGTGTGTTTTGTGCTATAGATTCAAAAGAGCCGGCATGAATCAGAGAGTCATTTGTTCATGAGTCTGAACACACTAGTCTCGCAGTGCGTTTTGTGCTATAGATTCAAAAGAGCCGGCATGAATCGGAGAGTCGTTTGTTCATGAGTCCGAACACAGTAGTCTCGCAGTGCTTTTTGCACTGTAGATTCAAAAGAGCCGGCATGAATCAAAGAGTCATTTGTTCATGAGTCAGAACACACTAGTCTCGCAGTGCGTTTTGCGCTGTAGATTCAAAAGAGCCGGCATGAATCAGAGAGTCATTTGTTCATGAGTCTGAACACACTAGTCTCGCAGTGCTTTTTGCACTGTAGATTCAAAAGAGCCGGCATGAATCGGAGAGTCATTTGTTCATGAGTCTGAACACACTAGTCTCGCAGTGCGTTTTGCACTGTACATTCAAAAGAGCTGGCTTGAATCAGAGAGTCATTTGTTTATGAGTCCGAACACACTAGTCTCGCAGTGCGTTTTGCACTGTAGATTCAAAAGAGCCGGCATGAATCGGAGAGTCATTTGTTCATGAGTCTGAACACACTAGTCTCGCAGTGCGTTTTGCACTGTAGATTCAAAAGAGCTGGCATGAATCAGAGAGTCATTTGTTCATGAGTCCGAACACACTAGTCTCGCAGTGCGTTTTGCACTGTAGATTCAAAAGAGCCGGCATGAATCAGAGAGTCATTTGTTTATGAGTCCGAACACACTAGTCTCGCAGTGCGTTTTGCACTGTAGATTCAAAAGAGCCGGCATGAATCGGAGAGTCATTTGTTCATGAGTCCGAACACACTAGTCTCGCAGTGCGTTTTGCACTGTAGATTCAAAAGAGCCGGCATGAATCAGAGAGTCATTTGTTCATGAGTCCGAACACACTAGTCTCGCAGTGCGTTTTGCACTGTAGATTCAAAAGAGCCGGCATGAATCAGAGAGTCATTTGTTCATGAGTCCGAACACACTAGTCTCGCAGTGCGTTTTGCACTGTAGATTCAAAAGAGCCGGCATGAATCAGAGAGTCATTTGTTCATGAGTCTGAACACACTAGTCTCGCAGTGCGTTTTGCACTGTAGATTCAAAAGAGCCGGCATGAATCAGAGAGTCATTTGTTCATGAGTCTGAACACACTAGTCTCGCAGTGCGTTTTGCACTGTAGATTCAAAAGAGCCGGCATGAATCAGAGAGTCATTTGTTCATGAGTCCGAACACACTAGTCTCGCGAGTGCGTTTTGCACTGTAGATTCAAAAGAGCCGGCATGAATCAGAGAGTCATTTGTTCATGAGTCGAACACACTAGTCTCGCAGTGCGTTTTGCACTGTAGATTCAAAAGAGCGGCATGAATCAGAGAGTCATTTGTTCATGAGTCCGAACACACTAGTCTCGCAGTGCGTTTTGCACTGTAGATTCAAAAGAGCCGGCATGAATCAGAGAGTCATTTGTTCATGAGTCCGAACACACTAGTCTCGCGAGTCGCTTTTGCACTGTAGATTCAAAAGAGCCGGCATGAATCGGAGAGTCATTTGTTCATGAGTCTGAACACACTAGTCTCGCAGTGCGTTTTGCACTGTAGATTCAAAAGAGCCGGCATGAATCAGAGAGTCATTTGTTCATGAGTCCGAACACACTAGTCTCGCAGTGCGTTTTGCACTGTAGATTCAAAAGAGCCGGCATGAATCAGAGAGTCATTTGTTCATGAGTCCGAACACACTAGTCTCGCAGTGCGTTTTGCACTGTAGATTCAAAAGAGCCGGCATGAATCAAAGAGTCATTTGTTCACGAGTCAGAACACACTAGTCTCGCAGTGCTTTTTGCACTGTAGATTCAAAAGAGCCGGCATGAATCAGAGAGTCATTTGTTCACGAGTCTGAACACACTAGTCTCGCAGTGCTTTTTGCACTGTAGATTCAAAAGAGCCGGCATGAATCAGAGAGTCATTTGTTCATGAGTCTGAACACACTAGTCTCGCAGTGCGTTTTGCACTATAGATTCAAAAGAGCCGGCATGAATCAGAGAGTCATTTGTTCATGAGTCTGAACACACTAGTCTCGCAGTGCTTTTTGCACTGTAGATTCAAAAGAGCCAGCATGAATCGGAGAGTCATTTGTTCATGAGTCTGAACACACTAGTCTCGCAGTGCTTTTTGCACTGTAGATTCAAAAGAGCCGGCATGAATCGGAGAGTCATTTGTTCATGAGTCTGAACACACTAGTCTCGCAGTGCTTTTTGCACTGTAGATTCAAAAGAGCCGGCATGAATCAGAGAGTCATTTGTTCATGAGTCTGAACACACTAGTCTCGCAGTGCGTTTTGCACTATAGATTCAAAAGAGCCGGCATGAATCAGAGAGTCATTTGTTCATGAGTCTGAACACAGTAGTCTCGCAGTGCTTTTTGCACTGTAGATTCAAAAGAGCCGGCATGAATCAAAGAGTCATTTGTTCATGAGTCAGAACACACTAGTCTCGCAGTGCGTTTTGCGCTGTAGATTCAAAAGAGCCGGCATGAATCAGAGAGTCATTTGTTCATGAGTCAGAACACACTAGTCTCGCAGTGCGTTTTGCACTGTAGATTCAAAAGAACCGGCTCATAAGAAATATTAGTTCGGGAATCGGACTACACTGGACACAATTATTTAATGTGATCACAATAAATGCACAAATATAAAAAATCTGACATAAATAGCAAAGAATGATTATGAATGATCTTTATACAGATATGCAGATATAAGTGCAGTACCCTTCTCGTCCTGTATTGCACACTCTGAGAAGATGTCCTGCTGGCCCGTGTTGATTCGATCTCTGTGGAAGTAATGAGACTGAAAGAACCGCGTCCAGAACTCCTTCTCCGTCA